>NC_046155.1:227615643-227718143 GCF_011064425.1 Rattus rattus | reverse complement strand
TCTTCATTTACAATTCCATTATGAGCGGTGATGTGGACATCATTTAAAGGGCTTATTTGTCATCTGCATGTATTTTTTTTTTGGTGCAATTTATTGTGTAGCTTTTACTGTTTTTCCCCCCATTTTGAAATTATAGAGTTCCTTATATATTCTAGAAACACATGTTTTTTTTTTCAGATATCAAATTAACAATGGTTTCTCTATTTTGTGATTCGCTTTTTATCCTCTTACCAAGTGTTACATAAAGATCTTTAATTTCAGTGCAGTTCAACTTAATCATTCCTTTGATAGATGACTTTAGTGTCATTGTCAATAGCTTCACCAAACACTAGATACTGAGTATCTTTTTTTTGCCAAAATATTTAATACTCTCAGATTTAAATTACATTTAGGTCTTTGGATTAATTTTGTACAAAGTTATTAAAAGATTTGAAGCTTAAAATAAGAGCAGGAACGAAACCAAGTTTACTGAAATCGTTATTATTTTTCTCTTAAAAAAAAAAAAACACTTGCCAGTTAGAGAGATGGCTTGGTTGATATTTGTATGATGTCTTGAGTTCAGATTCCCAATAGCTGTGTAAAAGCTGTTTGTGGCAGAATCTAACTGTAGGTACAGTGTTGGGACACAGGAGGACCCCTGAATCTTGCTGTGAAGTTGATATAGTTGAATCACTGAGCTCCACGGTCAGTGGGGCCCCCATCTCCAAAAATGCGATGAAGAAAATAGAAGATAACCCTGGGCATCGATCTCTGGCCTCCACATGCATATACATGCACACATTAACGTACTTGCGCACACCCACATGAACTTGCACTCATACCTACAAAATAAGCATTGTGCTCTCTCAAGTAATACATAGCGGTCGAATACTAGGATCAAGTCAGAAAGCAATGGGTATAGAAACCTCTTTCAAGACAAGCAAAATACAAAAAAAAATTGATTGAAAAACATGATTCCCACCGCTCTCAAAGCCACAGGTAAAGCTGGCACCGCTAACCTACTTAGTTAGATTTATAATCAAAGCACATTCTAAAGTTTTGAAAAATGTTACTGAAAATAAATACCTTCCCCGTTCCATCCAGCTTCAAGATCCCTGTTAAGAATCCCTAATTTAGAAGGAAGAATGGGTTTGTTCCATATGGTTCCAGAGATAGGAAAGGCACGATCCACTGCCAGATACCACGCAGCATATCCCTAACATACCGTTTATTCACATAAATCACAAACGTGCATTAAATACTGGCTCTTTATAAATGTTCCTCTGCTGCTTACTAAGGAAATACCTTTCCTTATCTAGAAAATTCTGCAAATGTTTGAAATTCTGCAATGGCTAAGACCCTTCTGTGAGCCACAGGGTTCTGCACGTGGAGTAGGGGAGGATGCTAGGTCCTGCACTTCCAGATTTTTATTCAACACCCATCACTCTAACCAGAACCAATCAGGAAATTACTCTCCATGCTGTCTGCGCACTGGGCTACCCAGTGAAAGGTGTTTCCAAGTGGTCGTTAATTTCCCTTTTCTGTTCTCCAAAGCCTGCACTAGATTGCTGACTGGTCAGTATCAGGGAACTGTGCCGTTTTCCTTATTACATGTAAATTAATCTACTGAAAGAAGAAAGCACAAGCGTTTAGCAGCACAAGGTTGTCCTGTTTTGACAGCATCTTAGTTATGGGTTCAAGAGTAATTACTGGAATAAATCATCAATAGGTGGTGGCGACATTGATTTTGTGTCAGCACCTGAGTAAACTATAACCCAGCCTCAGTGTGGAGCCCTGTTCATTGTCTTTTCTGCTTTATTTTTGAATTGCTGTCAAAAAAAAAAAAAAAAGCGCCTTTTTCGCTTCCAGATGAAATTGCCTACCCAGCTGCTTTTCCCAGGGAACCTTCCTGCCCACATCACCTCTCCCTCCCTGGAGCTCACCCTGAACAGTCTCTCTGGACCACTTTACCTGCACTCCTAACTAGTGTGAAATGCTAATATGGATTGCTGTGACTTTCCAACAAAGCAAAGGAAAATGTGATTAGCGGTCAGAGGGTTTCATATTAACACTTGCTTCTGCTAATTTAAAAACAGGTTGGACCGCCGTGCAGGAAAAGCAATTTCCCTCCTTAACATTAGTTTCTTCTGCTGCTCTTTGTTTAATAAATATCCTCTGGGTCTAAACTAATGTGAATAGGGAAAAGGCAACCAAGCTCCCATTGTATTAAATGCAAGCTCAACATCTAGCTTGATTTAATATTCCTCAAGACTGCTTTAAACCCGATCTTTAGAAACCAAAATAAAACACCTTCCATGGTTTTATGTATTTATTTAGTTAGTTCTTTTTTTTTTTTTTTTTTTTTGGGTGGCTCAGGTAGAAAAACGGTCTTTGACGCTCTGAGTTTATTAAAAGTGAGTTAGGGAACTTTGAACGGTGTGTACTGAATCAGGATAATCAAACCTTAAATAAAGTCAGATGAAATGGTTTTTCATACCAAGAGAATGGTTATCTGGCTGATAATGAGGGCAGATACTGAGGCAGAAATAAAGAACAAAACAAAAACTAAAAAACATCTCTACATCCCTGTTCTGTTTGGTGGTCTCTTAAGCTCTGATGAGGATGAATTTCCTGGTCTCCTCTTTAATTGTGCTGCTGCATGTCCTGTAAACATCTCTTACTTTTCTGGTTCAAAGGCCAGGCTCCTCTTCCACCTTCTAGCCATCCCTCCATTTCTGTTGATGGGGATATCTCAGGCAAGCTCTCCCGCCTCCCAGCTCTGCACTGCCTCTCAGGCCAGCATCTGCCAGGTACTCTGTTCATTTCACTGTGCATCACCTTCTGCTCATTTCCAAGGTTGTTAGAACATCAAAGAACGTCTCTGTAAAGTACCAATAATGGTGTTGTTCTAGCATTTATAAACGACATTTAAAAAATGTGATTCTTAGCATCACGTTTAAGGGAACTATCAACACCTGTATTTTACCAGTTAGAAAACCGAGCTTTAGGGAATTAAAGTATATCTGGAACAATGGGCACAGGCCTACAACCTCAGGAGGCCGAAGCAGGAGCATTGGAAATTCAAGGCCACTCTGGGCTACAGAGTGAATTCGATGCCAGTGTGAGCGGTTCAGCAAAACTCTGTCTCAAAATTAAAACTTATGGATACGGTTCAGGGACCGAACCCCTGCCTGGCATGGCCAAGGCCCTAGGTTGAATGCAATGCTCAAAGAATCAACATCAAGTCATGAGCTCAGGGTTAAACATTTCCAGAACGGCAGGCATAACTCTTAAATCCTATTCCATCATACTCTCTCCCTATTTCACTACAAAGACAAAGGACTATTTAAAGATTTGCTGCTGCTGTTGAGTTTCTCTAATTTCTTTAATTTCACGTTTATCCTCTCAGTTCTTTGCTTTCTCAGTTTCCATCTGACTCTTGTTTGGGTCACTAACAGTATACCTAGTACTCACAGGAAAACCCTACTACATAGTTACATGGGCCATTAAACAGCCCCTTAAGAATGGTTGGTCACCCTGCAATGGATGGTCTACAGGGCTGCACAAGTAAGATATTCAATGTTTTGCCCAAGCCCTGTGCCTGGAACATAGTATACATTCAAAAGATGTTTGTGGAATGAATCAGTGACTATACATTTAGAAATTTCTGACATGCCATCAAAACATTTCCAAGCCTTCTCTTGGGGGATGTCAGGCTAATGTAAATGTGAGCGGAAAACTCAGCAAATGTCAACAGGCTATAAATAATCACTCTGTCTATCAGTGTAGGGAATTTACATAAACAGACATTTCCTTTGATGAGTGTTAAAGCTCATAACGAAAGGGAACACGTATTTTTTGAAAAATTAAACATCAGAACTCACACAGTGGAAACGTGTGGGCCTCACATCAGAGGCCTGGCTCCCCTCTTTGCTCTGTCACGTTTCTTAGGTGAGTTAGTGAATAAATCTGAGCTCTGCTTTCTTCTTCTATTTTCCTTTTACTTCGTGCATAATCACACCTTCCTCATTTGACATTTGCAAGGGTCAAATGGGATAACAATCTGCCAAGTGCCTGTGGGCACACAGTAGGTGTTTTGTACAATTTACTTCTGCCCCATTTTTCCCAGTAAAACATGAGGACAGAGATTATACATCCTTAGAACCATAAGGTAAAACACATCGGTCCAGTAACATTCTGGAGTATTACACTGGTCTTTGTCCCCCAAGAAATTATAATCTAGTAAAGGACATGATTTTTAAAAACATGAGAAAAACACCCATGTTTTACTTATTAAGAATCGGCAAGCCAGTGAATTAATCCAGATATAAAGGTCTCTGTAAATATATTACAATTTGGAAACTAAAAAATATATTTTCCTTTTTATTTTTGTTCAGGTGTCAGGGGTTGAACCCATAATCTCATGCAAGGAATAAATGCTTTGCTGTATGTCTGTAGCCCCATGATGCTGCCATGTTTTTAAAGATGTGTTTTATCATAGTGGTGAATTTTAAACTCTGGTCTGCCATAGATAGGATTCTGAATATTAGAAACCTTTGATTTTTTTTTATCTAAATCCTAAGCTTGATTCTTAAAATAATGGAAAAACAAACAAACAAACACACATCAGGATGTGATTCCCTTTGAGTTTGGTTTGAGGAGGTGCTGAGCATGTATACGATAAAGTAGACAAGTTCTGGGGTAGACCTGGGTGGAAAGACTTCATAGGTGGGTGGGAGATGTAAGGTTGAAAGAACTGGCAATAGTGTCTCATAGACTGTACCATCTGAATAAGAGGGGAGAAACATGGCTCTTTGTCACCTGACAAAAGTGTTGGAGATGATGGCACATCCATGACATTTACGCCAAGTCTCAAGATGGCCTTGCTTTCAATCTTGATACATTGTTGCCATAGCTATTTCACATGCTGTTGTTATTGGCCTGGGTTATTTCACTACTCATGCAAAAATCAGTCCACTAATGTTTAAAGAGTCGCTGTCTGTACCCCATATACCCGTGACAGAATGGCTGACAAGTAGTTTACTAAGAATAGTCATTCTGAAAGAGCCACAGTTGGAGTCGATTTAAGACCAGTGGAAAAATTCCTCCCAGCAAACCTCCTAGCACTAAGACCCCTCCCCTCTAGGAAGAGTAAAGCCAGTTCCTGAAGCAATTAGAAGCCAACTATCAGACAAAACCACCTGTGACTCCCAACCAACCCTCTTGGAAAGTCCTAAATGGTCCACTGACCATGAGTCAGTTTGAAGGTCACTTTGCTCCACCAATAGTACCCTGGCCAGTTACTGTTGTTTGAATTCTGCCATTATTGTTTGAAATCTGCCCTTATAAAAAGATATGTAACTCCTTGTTAGAGTCTTCTCAGGATCGTCTCCCTCTTGAAGCAGGGCAACCCCAATGCACTGGAATAATAAATCTCCTCTTGTTTTCGCATTGATCACCACCTCCATGAATGAGTCTCAATCAAGGAGTCCCAGTAGAGATCCAACCTGAACCTTACAGTTCAAGTCTGGCCCAATATAAATCTCATTCCCTAATGGTTGTCCTTGAGATATATCAAGTCTCAGGCTTTTGCACAAATCTTTGATTGGGGAAGTCTCCTTTCTGGACAGTTGGGTTGACTACACCAACTCAGAAAAGGGTCAATGAGGGACAAAAGTGGGAATCTGAGAGTATTCGACTATTGATTCGACTACTGTATTGATGACATTGTAGCTGCAATGGCAGGAGTACCAGGTTATTCTCACTGTCCACCAGGATTTATGCAACATTATGTAAAAATGTATGTAAGTCATGATCATGACTCACCCATATTTCTCTTTCAAATTCCTGTTTGCAAGGGCCCTAAACTCTTTGTTAGTCTATAGAATCATACAAGCATTACTTACCTACACACATTCCTGTAGCTATATATATATAGTTGTTATATATAGTTATAGCTACAGTTATCAATAGGTGTGTGTGTGTGTGTGTGTGAGTGTGTGTGACGAAATACTATATACTAAGAGCTGTCCATGTTACTGTGAGCATTTTGAGGCAATAAATAAAAGTAAGTGTAGAAAGAAGGAAGGCTACCTCATCCTGGAGGGTGGGATTATGTTTCTTTCCCTTTATCTGCTGATAGTCTAATGTTGCAACTTGTGTTTAGAATCTTCAGTGGCTAAGCTTGTGAGTGGCTAATCATCTATCTAAGAAACGTATCCATTGAGAAGCCTAAAAATACATTTCAAAGAAAACCTTAGTCCAAGAGTTTGGCTCATGAGGATCCACCTCTCTGCTCTGCCTTCCACAAGGCTGCCTTCATGCTATGGCTGTCTTCTGACATGGAGGGAATGATGGTTATAGTACTTCACAGCTCTCTGCCACATTCCAAAAGATGACCCAACATTTTCACCCAGCCCTTTCTTTATAATCCCTTCAATTTCACCCCTGACATCATGCAGATTTAATTGCGCCAGATGGTCTTTACTGAACCAATTTCTTTTTTGAATCTGTGGAGAAGTCCCACAAGCTGATTGGCTGATGTTTGGGCTATCTAAACCAATCAACTGATAAGAAGAATAAGGAACTCCTGATTGCTTAGACGGGTACATACCTATTCCTGAGTTGATGGTAGGTTGTTTTATCCTAGACTATATGAGCTAAGACAGAGGCTCTTAGGAAGGACTGAGAGGGAAAAGAAACAAGGAAGATGACCACCAATCAGTGAGATCACTTTCTAAAGAAAACTAAATTATCCGTGAACACACACACACACACACACACACACACACACACACACACACACACACACAAAAAAAAAAAAATAAAACAACACACACACACACATACACACACACACACAGAGAAAGAGAGAGAGAGAGAGAGAGAGAGAGAGAGAGAGAGAGAGAGAGCTGAAAAGATTATCTCAGGCTTTAAAATACTTGTTATTCAAGTATGAAAACATTGTAAGAAAAGCTTGACATTGTGGAGTGCAATAACAAAGCTGATGGACTTGGGAGATAACAGGCAGACATCTTGGAGTTCTCTGACCAGCCTGCCTACCCTAACTGGTTAACCTCAGGGCAAAGAAAGACCCTATCTCAAAGAACAGGTGGACAACCCTAGGGAATGACACTTGAGGATGACTTCTGGTCTCCACTTGTGTATCTACACATATCTACACACACACACACACACACACACACACACACACACACACACACGTGCACATTTGTACACATGCAACAAGAACTCCTCCACAAACTGAATTAATTCTCTTAGTCACTGAACTATGAGTCTACCTCTAGAATGACATACAATGAACACTCAACATGTGTGAACCTTTGGCATATGCTTGTTTATAAACATAGTCTAATTCTTTCAAGATTCTAAAAGCACAACAAAAAAAGTCAAACTCCCTGTGCTTCTTTTTCTCCTCTCCTATTTCCTTTCCCCTCTTCTCCCTTCCTTTCTTCCTTTCTTCTCTCTTCTTTTCACCTCTTTCCTTCCTTCTTCCTTCCTTTCCTTCCCCCCCATTCTACACATTCTACCCAGCAGTAGCAATACCATTAAGAGAGAAGTGTTTTAAATAGTTTTGCATTTATTTATTTATTCCTTGTGTGTGTTGTCCTCCTCAAACTTGCACAAAATGGCTCACATGTTCCCATGTGGAGGTGATAAAACAATATTCAGGAGAGGTTTCTGTCTTTTTCAAACATTGGTCTTGGTACTGATCTTAAGCGGTCAGATTTGGTGCCTCTACTCACTGGGTCATCTCATCAGGCCCAAAGGTACCTTTTATAAAACTATATTTCAGGTTGGAAAGTCTATCCAGGGGGAACTGAAGTTAAAGAGTTATGTCTGAAGATGCTGCTTGGGGCAAGGGAGGAAGACACATACGTGTGTGTGTGTGTGTGTGTGTGTGTGGTGTGTGTGTGGTGTGTGTAATGCTTTGATAAGTTCAGAAGAAAGAGAAAAAATAGCATGATTGAGCCTAAGGGCTTTATTATTTAGTAATTTGGGAGAACGTGTTTCTAAATATTAGATTTAAAGAAAATTGCCATATATCTTGTTTTTAGAACAAAGAATTATAAAAGTATACAAGTAGATAAATAATTTCTGGACTGTTCACTAGACAGGAAAAAATTGAGATAGTAATTTCTGTGCATCTGCAAACCAACCAATTAAAAACTGGGCATATTATATTCCCTGGGAAATGAGATAGTCAGCTCTGGCTTGATGAGAAATTGTGGTATTATCTTACTCAGAGAGCAGTATGTAGGGAGTGTTTATGACACAGTTATGGTGAGCCTGTATGGAAGGCTATATCTAGGGAAACAGAAACCACTCCTTGCATTTTAAAAGAGTGAGTCCAAAGCAAAGACTTGTTTATCCAGGTCAGGGAAGAACTGAGAAGTCGAACACAGGCAGTAATGCTAGCTGCGGAGAACATTAAGGGCCACTGTGACCTTTCAGAGAGGGAGATAAAGGGCAGATGTGGATGTGCTAATCAGAGTTCCCTTGGTCACTATAATGAAATAGGCATGTTCTGGAGGCGATCAATTTATAAAGAAAAAAAGGCTACTCAGGCTCATAATTCCAGAGATTTTAATTCAGGTTTAAGTGGCTTCACTGCTTTGGGCCTCTGGGGAGGGAAACACAGGCTGGCAGGTACCCACAGAAGGGTAAACTGCCCTATCACTAGCCAAGAAGCACAAAGGAAAAAGACAAAAAGAGACTAAGGTCCCGTAATCTCCATTGAGAGTGGAGGACTCTACAAAGCCTCACTTCCTAAAGGTCTCATCATCTCCCTAAAGGGCTACGCTATGGACTAAGTCTTCAACCCAAGGTCATACATCTGGGAACATTCAACATGTAAATTGTAGCATGGGTAAGAGAGGCCAAAGGACTTAGCTACTCAGCACAGTCTAGAATATTGGAGTCTATCCAGGGGCCACTGGAATCAAAGAGAAGAAGAAGAAACTCAGGCAGATGATGCCCAGGACAAGAGGAGGGAGAACTACCCACTCACTCCCACTTCAACTTACTGCCCGTGTGTTCTTTCATTAGCAAAACTACTCTGAGTTCTGCCACAGCAGCTGCCTGGAAGTGGAGCAGCATAGAAAAATGTAAAGTCAATAGCAACAAAGGAGGCAGATCCAGGAATGCTATAGGTGCTGGCTGATCTTGGATATCAATATGACTGCGCTTGAAGTCAACGAAGACTCAAGGGCTAGGCACTCCTGTGCGTGATTTTCTTTCTTTTTTATTTTCTTTTATTGAAAATAGATTTTTTCCCTTATACAATATATTCTGCTTATGGTTTCCCTGCCCTCTATGTCTCCCTGTCCCTTTCCACCTCCTCTCACTTCCAGACCCACATCATTTTTGTCTTTTGTTGGAAAACAGCCAGGCATCAAAGCAATAAAATAAAATACAATACGATAAACAAGAAAACAAACAAATCAGAATATGACAAAACAAACAAGAAAAAGAGACAAGGAAAAAGCAGAAGAGATTTATTTCCATGTAGAGATACAGGTTTGCATACACAGAAATTTCATAACAAAAGCCATAATATATACTCAAAGGACCAGTAAGGAAAGACCTAGAGGAAGCCCTGAATAACATTACGAGGCAAAGAACTTCCAAAGACATCGTTGAATTTGTTTTGTGTTGGCCATCTACTGCTGGGCATGAGGTCTACCCTTAATCATGGTTTGCTTCCCCAGTGAGGGTAAGTTTCATTTGCATGTGGCTACCAATTTGGATACAACCGCTGGGTTAGGGATGGGGGTATGTGTCCAATTCTTCTTTCAGCTCTAGGATCCCATCCGGTACAGACCCATGAAGGTCCTGTCCACGTTGCCTCTATCTCTGTGAATTCACATGTATGCCAACCCTGTTGTGTCTAGAAGGACTCGAAATCCTTGGTGCCCTCCACCCCCTGAGACTCTCACATGCCTCTTCCTTCTCTTCCTTGAGGATCCCTGAACCCTGCGGGTGAGATGTGATGGAGACATCCCTTTCAGGGCTGAATGTTCCAAGGTCTTTGTGAGAGATTTTATTGGTCAGATTATCAGAAGCAGGGAAGCACACATTCTATCTGGGTCATACATTCTGACAGAAGTCTAAGAAAAGAGACACAGAAGAAGGAAATGCTTCTGTTTGCCTGCTTGCCTGTACTCTTGCTGGCAAGTTCACTCATCCTGCTGCTTCAACATTACTTCACGAGATTAGAACCTACTTCTTCAGGCTTCCAATGTAGACTGAAGATCTGCATCTCTCCAGGAAAGTTCTAGGCTTTTAATGCCAGATTTTTCCCACTGAGACATCCAGTCTCATAGCCTGAACAACTACAGGATACTCAACCTCTCCAGAATGAGACAGCTACTACTATGCTACCCAGGCCGCATCCTATAAACCAGTTTCATATGTTTCTGTCAATTTCTCTAGAGAACCCCAACTACTGCAACATATGAGGGAAATGCCATGAAGACCCTGCCAATGAAATCAATCATCAGTAACAGGTGACAGTGGCTATCTGGGGATTATGAAGGGATTGAAGGCAGAATTGGGGCATTCTGATTGTAAGTTGAGAAGAAGTAGGATGATCTAGAGAAAATGCAGCATCTACTACTGCTGAAATATCACCTGAGCATACAGATGGCCCTCGTGAATAGATGGCGGTCACTATAAGACAGCCTGCACTCAGAGCCAGGAGTCTGACAGAGTTGTGAAAGAACAAGACAGCAAAACCAACCCAAACATCACATGCTCATCTACCTCAAGGTCAGCCAAGTCATTCATCATGCATGTCAAAATATATGGACATATATGCTGTCTATTTAACCACACAGTGGGGGCATGCTGGTAAGTTTTACACGTCCCTTTCCATTGAATCAAACCAAAGACTACATTTCTCACTTAGTAGTAAGAGTAATAGTAAAAGATCTCAACTCAGCTCCCATCCTAGAGACTCAGCACAGGTCTTTCAGCTGAGGTATCCTAATCTGCAAGACCACACAACCCTGTTTAACTCTGGGCATATTTTATAAAAATGGACGCAGTGAACACGGCAGTAGGGATGGAATAAGGAGAGTAGATGATGTAATGCCTAGAAAAGAGCCCTGGGGAGTATGAACGAGTCCATGCAACAGAGTCCAGACAGCTGTGGGGCTCTTCATCTCTGTCCACACCCATCCACTCAGGTGCTTAGCACGCTGGTGCCTTTTAGCTTCATCCCAAAGAGCACTCTGTTTGCACAGAATCTTTCAAGCCACTACACTCTCCATAATGTTTTCAGGAAGAACTCTACTATGTCTTCCCACCAATAACACACCTCGCATGGGTGATTTTTAACCATCTACTAATACATCGGTCATAGGACTGACTATTCACCCTAACCCACCTTGTGTGTCAGTAAAACGAAGAGGAATGCAGAAGGAGCCTGTCCTACGAACGCTGCATATGCCATGGTTCATGTGAAAGGAAAGCTCTATTTATTCATCTCTTTTAGAAACATCCGTTTGTAAGTTGTCTGCTCTGAGCTTTATAAATTATTTTAAACGTTTATGCCGCCGTTCAAAAATACAAATGTGCGTTAATATTGTAGAGTAGGACTCAGCTGCTGATAATACAAGGGAAATTTAACTAGCTTATAAATGTTAAAATGTAAAAGCAAAGGAAGTCTCGCTATTCATCTTCTCTGCAATATTCAGACACTCATGAAATTGAAAGTTAATGTACCAGGGACTTTCATTATCTGACCCATTCCATCCTATCTATTAGATTCTCAAAGCACTGGAGACAGAGGACCAATATGTCACCAACACAGGACTGGAAAGGTCAGAAAAACGAAGCATCAATAAAGCACTTCTGAATTAAATTTCACAGTGCTCAGCAGAAAATATGTTCTCTGGACCAAGAATATTTGTAAGAGCGAGGCTGATCACTAGATTCAACTTCAGAGAAGTGGAAATATAGTTTTGATTTAAAAAAAATTACGTTAAAACTGTGTTTATAAACATAGAACGATGTCATTTTTAGGCACTTCATTAGAACAATAATAAAACTGTAAACCACAAGGTTTATGACACAGAATTGATGAGCAAATGCTCTACAAAACTTCTCCCCCAAGCCCCTAGCACTGAGTAGACAGTCAAGACTTGCAAAATCAATGGGAGTTCTCATCGCCTTCTCATAAATCACGGTGTGATGCAGCATCAGAAGAGTTTATCACGATAATTGCTGATCGTTTCGTCTAAGATACTTACTTGCAATGAACTCACTTAATCTACCCAAATTCATAATTTCTCTGTTTCCCACATTTAGAATTATTCTGCATGATTAATTATGCAACAGACACACTTCTGAGATTTGCTGTGAGCATTCAGTTCCAAGTGGGCATCATGCAGTAGGAATCAAATAAGGCTTTCCTGTACATTGGCTGCAGATACAGGAAAACACATAAGAGGGTAAGAGGCCCCACAGTGTAGCTGAGTGGCAGCGAGTGACACAGAGAGGAAGGAGGTGGTGAGAGGGAATAGAGCCAAGTTACTGTCTTGTTCCCAAGTGCCATTGGGGGAACTGTGGCCAAGTGGTTTCCAGGGGTGGGATTTCAGTTTTGAAGGACTTGAAGGCTGGGCACCAAGTTTTGGTGTTTTCCCCCAGAAAATTAAAAGAAAAATCATTCTACAACTTAAAAATTGCTATGACTTTATTTCTAAAAGTGCCATTCTAAGACTTAACATCTAAGCACCTACTGTTCAAGAATAACTAAATATTGTCAACCAAATGAGGCCAGTGACTAGAGTTGGGTTTTTTGGTTTTTTTTTTTTTTTTGGAGGGGGTTCTTCATTTTTGGGAGGAAATGTTTTATGGATGAGGATTTGGAAGTGTTATGTTAATGTTAAGTGTGACAAGCGTTCTCCAGTGAAGTAAATCAGAAAAGCTCTTAAAGGAACTAAAGGAAGCAGCTCTCACTGGTGTGACTTAACTATACACACACACACACACACACACACACACACACACACACACACACACACACACATGGAAAAGCCTCCATTGCTCTCAAGGTGTCAAGAAGCTGTAAGACCAGAGAAAATGAATGCCACAGGCACTTAAGAGAGGGCCA
This sequence comes from Rattus rattus, assembly GCF_011064425.1. NCBI lineage: Eukaryota > Metazoa > Chordata > Mammalia > Rodentia > Muridae > Rattus > Rattus rattus. Next base: position 227,705,026 of record NC_046155.1, on the reverse strand, counting down.
GATGACCAGGACAGCTTTATGGTGTAAAACATTGGGGAATGCTCCTAGGTAAGTTTTAGTCACTAAAATCAACTAGAGTTACGTACAAGTAAAAAGACAAGAAATCCACTTGGCTTTTTTTTTTTAAATCTCCATCCTTAAAAGAAAATTAAATTTATTTTTTGATTTGTGAGGCTTGCTTTGAGGAAGTCTTATGGGGGTTAGGCTGGTGCCAAACTCCTCCCTATACAGCTGAGGAAGACCCTGAACATGCGATCCTCCTGACTCTACCTCACAAGGCGACTTTTCTTTTTATCTATTAGAGTTTATAAAAGTGTATGTTTAAAAGTTTTAGTTATTTTCATCAACAACAGCTTTCCTCTAATTATTTTCCTTTGCTTTCTCTACTTGGAGTTTTTCTTAAAGCCCTAAATAAAACCTCTTGAACAAATACGGTGTATAATTACTTCTAGATTTTAATACAAAGAAGGTTAATATTTTCATCCTTGGCAATAAGAAAGTATCCATATATGTTCCTTCTTCCCAAAGAAATGAGGTTTGCCTAACAGCCCAACGTCAGCAGCTATGTGATTCCTCAGAATCTTAAACCACTGAATTAAAAAAAAGAAAGAAAGAAAGAAAGCAAAAGAAAGAAAGCAAAAGAAAGAAAGAAAGAAAGAAAGAAAGAAAGAAAGAAAGAAAGAAAGAAAGAAAGAATTCATCTGGGAGTTCAGTGGGCTTGTCTAGAAATGCTGTCCTGAGTGCCCTCTGCTCCTTTCTTGACTGTACATAGCTAGCTGCTGAGGCCACCATTTCCACTATCTGGCCTTGGGAATGAAGATCTTGCAGGATATTTTCAAAACAACTCTTTCTTGTTTCTTAGCGAACAAGTCAGTTGCCTCTCCCAAGCTTCCAGTTCTGCTTTAAATTCAAATGGAATCCGAGGATCTTGACAGAAGGGACCCCAGAGAGGACTTGTCCAATTGACAGCAGAGAATCCAATAAGTCTTTTCATCTTAAGCTGTGCAGTGTTATGCGGGGAGGAAGAGAGGGAGGTGAGAGCGGGGTAGTGGGGGGAATGCTAATAACCCAAGCAAGTTTCCAAGAGAAGGAGTCTCCTTTTCTGCTCCTTGCCAGTCACAGGCCCTCAAATTTGCCAATGAGAGTTTAAAACGAGCAAGTGCGGTAGTGGCAGAGGTGGGAAGAATCATTTAAGTTTAACAGCTTATTCAACCTGATTGCAAGATTGATATATTTTTTCATGATAACTATATTTTTAATTTTTGAGAATTTTGTATACATACATATATGTACACACACACATATATATGTATATATATTACATTTACTCCTCCTTTTTTACTCCAATCCCAACAAGTGCCCCATAATAAACATATTTCAATACAAAAATAATTTGTACTTTTCCCATCTCAACATCTCTTGGGTCTTACTGTTGTTCTTTTACAGGTAAGGTATATCTAGCCAGACCTACATATTCTTAAGAGCCTACTCATACACGTATCAAAAGAGGGGAATTTCTTACATTTCTGCAGGAGCCTGAATTCCTTTTACATGTGACAGGAGGTAAAGCTTTTGTGTCCAGAAGATGTGTATGACTTCAATAGCTCTCTGCTCTATAGATTGTATGTCCATTGAGCCAAGCATATTGTAAAGGTTATGAGCAACACTATGAGGGGGAAAAAATGCCTACCAAGAACCAATTAAACATGTTTCCTGTTGCTATTCTCAGTGACTGCTATTATGGTTTAATTAGATCCTCCTGACAAAATTCATTATAGAAAATCCTGGCTTAGTAAAGAAATAATAAACTCAGCTCATTCATAAGCTATTAGTTATTCCATTTTAAAGGAGCCGGACTGATTTCCCCTGCTTTTCTGATATCAAGAAAGAAGAAAAAAGTGAATTCTACACATAGTGAAAGAGAGGCAGATGAAGTCAGGTGGAGGACAGTAAGTTAAGATACACCAATCATCCCGCGGTTCATTCACTACTTAATGAGATAGAAATATAAGTGGAAGTAGTTTATTGAGAAGAGGAAGAATAGAAAAACAGCATAAAAATTCTTGTATCCTTCAACCAGCCCTGTTGCTGTCTTACTTTTGGAAAACGAGGCTCTCCTTGTCTGCCTCTTCTCTGGTGTGACATCATCTCTAAACAAACACCTTTCGTGGGCCGCATTCTTGCCCATAGTTTGCACATCACACAGCTTCCAGAGGTTTGCTGCCTTTCCCTCATGCTTAGAACTCATCAGTGGTACCCCTACCACCCCTGAAATAACACCCATATATGTAATATAGCAAGCGAGGGCCCTTACTGTGTAGCAATGATGATTCTTAATCTCCTTGACTCCGCCTCCTCCCATTCCCAACATTCATTCCACCCAGACAGAACCTTTAGGATGAATACCTCCCAGGTAATTCCATACCAGTGGGAATTAATTCATATTGACCTTTACCTGAACTTTCCCAATTTTTGGTCCTGAGTGGCTAAAAGCATATGGAGAGCAGAGCAAAACAGAATGTGTCGCCATATTAGAATGCGCGTGAACACATGGTGTCCCATGCTTGCGTATATGTACATAGTCATATAAGTGCAAGGGTCTCTTTCCTTCCTCAGAGGAAATGTAGGATCAAACGTAAAACTGATGTCATGCATCAGTCCTATTATTTGTAGACTAGGGGGTCACTAGTCTACCCAAGCTGTTGAAAGACACAGCAGTCTGAGGGGCAGAATCTGAGCGCTGCAGAGAGTCCCCTCCTTGTTTCATACACAGCTGGGTCATACATGAAAACTGAGAGAGGTATGAGCCCAATTAGCCTACTGCATTTGCCTCTGTAGTTTCATCGGGACTGTGGATGTCAGGGACTTCCTAAGGACCTGCTTCACATAGGAAGCGGTTCCTCCCTTTGACCTCTGTTGATTTCCCTAATCTTGCAGGGAATGTTGGTGCCTTGGTAAAAACTTTCATTCTAGAGTTAAGGAATCAATTGGTGCTTACCGTACTCAGTCTGTGTGGGGTCCTGATCTCATTCTGAAGGGATAGAACCTTGATAGTTCAACCTGCCCCTTTCCTTCTGTGTCTGGTGAGCTATATTTCAATGGCGTGTTCTACTTTATCTTTCATAGTGTCCTTGGGTTTTAAAGCCTTCATTGCCTATAGAATTTACATTTCAGTGGCCAAAATATGCAGGTATATCTAAACTTCAAACTTTCGTCCAAAAGGAAAGCCACGGCTTGCTGAGAATTAACATCTCCTAATCACTCAGACTATGCCCTTAGCATTTTAGGAGAGGAGTCTGCATTTCTAGCCAAGATACATTGGTTGGCTGTTGGCCATGAACTTTCATAATTATTTTCTAAAAATAGCGGGTGTCATTCTAAAAGCATAAAAGACTGGAGCACAGACTGGAGTATTTTCACTGAGAAGGATGTAGGAAATCTGCTCTTCCAACAGTTTCAGAACTTGTTACCATCCAAGGAACATTTTCTTCAACTGAAGCTTACTAGACTACGCAACAGCTCAACAGGTGAGAGTCGACTGGCTCCAGTCAAAACAAGTTTTTGTTTTCTTTTCTGGAGATGAAATCCTGTGATCCTTCATGACATTTACAAACATCTTCACAGAATATAGGGATTTTAAAATCAGCTCAGACACACTAATTTATAGGAAGGCAAACCATAGCTACAACTATACTTGAAGACCAAGATTGCACTGTCCCTGGTACTGTACAGATGCTATTACTGCCCTCTCCTCTCCTCTTACTAAAAGTTTCTAACAATATGTGGTCATCTCGCTAATGACATTCTAGATAGACTTATTGGACATGTAAATTCACTAGCCTCTATTATCCTCGACTTCCTTTAGTTCCTCCAATAGAAATATAAAGGATGTAACCTTTCATGCTTTCTTATGTTTGTTTAACTTTCCAAACCCTTAAGTTCGCAGAAGCATGGCCTCAGGCATCTCAAACTCTGTCAAATGAATCGATCCCCATTTCCTCCCAGGCTTCACTTGTCATGAACACATTCTGAATGCATTTTCTTGTTCCAATTCCCTTAGACCACCTCATTTTGCTACATTTCTCTTTTTGACCGAGGGAGATGATCTGACTAGGGTCTGTGCTGTAAGCGGTCTCGCGATCATTCCAAGTCCCACCGATGTCCTTGTATGGGAAGAATGCCTGGTATCAATAATAGCCCTTACCCAGCTGCTGCTAGGATAGGGAGTAGCCACTGAGAATACTGCAAATGCCACTGTTGCCTCTTTTGAGACATGCCAAGAAACAGCTATGTGCCAGCATGTACAGCATGGTGCTGACGGATGAGGAGGCATGTAGCAGCTGATAAGGCCATAATCATGGGATAATGATGAGCCTGAACTGTCTGCTAAGGGATGGTTACACGTTCCTTCAGCACGATGCCAGTTATGAATGTAATATGACACATATGAATGATGAGCAGGGAAAGAGCTTGGGTCATTTTAATTTAAGAGTTGTCAACATTTTTCTTACACTCAAAGTTCATTTAATAGATAAGGGGACTAGACACTGAATCAAAAATACAAAAACTAATTTTCACCTCATCTTCGTGACGTGCCGTTATTGGAGCCTATAACATTCTTTGGAGGGAGCTTGTGTGAGATAGCTGAGGCACCATTAGATGGATATTCTGTAGCCTTAGAGGCTCCAAGATTGATGTTGTCCATTAAAAGGGGAGCCACTTGGACTTTGCCAGACATTTGTTACATGGGGTTTCCTCCCAATTTTGCACTGTCACGTCCCACTAAACTAGACATTGAGGAGACTTCTCCGTATTCTAAGGGGAGGGTCCTATAAAGGGAAGGTTGTAGGTAAGAGTAGAAAGAGAATAAAAATTGCTCTAATTTCCTGCCCCAATGCATGGGAGCTACTGAGCTCAATAGGAACCTATTCAGTGGAAACAAGAAAGGCATGGCTGCCCACCATGGGGCCACCTGCATTTCTAATATGCATATTAAGTACAGCAGCATCACAACTATCAATGCACATATTTAAAAGAGACTCCTGGCATATTCTGTTCAAGTCCTATGTTCCCTGAACAAAAACGTTGCCATGGAAACCTCTGCCATAAGGCAGGTGTAGTTCTGCAAAGGACTGTGGGCTATGAAAGCAGGTTCCCATGGCAACATTTTGTTCAAAGCCTGAAGAATCTTAAATACATGTGCCAATACATATTATTACCCAGCAGGATACACAGGTGGGATTAATAAAGTTCAATATTTGCTCAACTAAAAGTTGTAATCACGGTAAAAATAAATGAATTAAAACTAGTTCCTATGGATAGCGTATATAAACAGAATTTAGAGTTGTAACACCACTCCACATGCATAAGTAAATACATGTAAAGCATGAACAGATTACTTTCTTTCATGAAATTCATAAGGCGGCGAAACTGTCAGGAAAATTATGAGATCTTTAAACTTTGGAATGTATCTTCAATTCATAATTCATCGAAGATATTAAATCACCCGGACTTAGTAAGGGAAATTAAATGTGCACTGCCCACCTGTAATAGAACCAATTATTACGGTGACCAAAGAGCTAAAGGAAAAAATAATGTCAGGTTGATTCATCTGTGTTATGGAAGCTCGCGTTAATAAAAAGCTCCAGTTGAGATATTTATGATAATTGCCTCTTCCATAGTCACAAAATATCCATATAGATATGGCAAGAATCAAGTTAAGAAAACCCTTTCCCTTTATTTTTTACAAATAATCCAGAAAAATAATAACCATACATTATAACAATACATTTCAGAATATGTAGTAAGATACATATTCATTTCTAAAAGGATTACTGCCTTATTCATTCTCATTTCATAATCCCTAGACCCTACAACACCATACTGAAACTAATAAACACTAATATAGTTTTTCTAAGAAGTTTGGTTTTGTTATATTGTCTAGCATATAGAACATTTGACAGATATGCATTGAATGAATGAATGAATGAGTGAGTGAATGAATGAATGAGTGGATGAATAAGGCACAGTAGCCATCTGTCTAAGTAAGAATCTTATATTTACAATGCCAACTTTTACAAAATTGTATACAGTTGAAAAAGGAGTCACAGGAGAAATTTTAATATATGCATATCACTCTTTTTGATTGTTTCATAATTAGTATTGATTCCCAAAGCTTTTGCATTTTTCCTCCTCCTGTTTGTCCCCAGCCATTTAATCAAGTGGTTAATGATCTACGATCAAATATTAAATGCACCAGGAGACCAAGCACATAAAGGAACCCCGGGGACCTAATTTTATAAAGTAAAGATTCCAGTTTTGAAAATGCAATTAGTCAGTTGCTAATTTAAATGTTTTGTGAGTTACTTTCCCCATCTTGGGTTTTATTTGTCAGGGTGTCATGCCTGGGAACCTTTGCGTATTGAATTCCGATCTCACCTTTATGAGAAAGAATTAAAGCAAGTTTGATAGAATTTCTTGAAGTCTGAGAATGTTACCACAGTTATCAAATTCATCTACATATAGGTTCTTAGGAGATACCAATTAATCACAATCTCCCAATTAATATTCTAGGTAAGACTTCAAGACACAAACTTTCAAAGTGAGAAGACAATTCAGAGGTAGCTATGGCCAAGGGTGTTTGCATATTGAAGATGAGAGGCTCTGTCTGAGCTGTGAGGGAATCAGTACAGCTCTGATGACTACTGGATCCCGCCTTAGCATCCGTTCTCTGCTGAAAGGCTATGCCAATCGAGACTCCTCCTTGGGCCTCAGCTTACCTTCATTCTCTCACAAACGGCTGTCCCAGAGTCTTCCTACTGATGGGGTTTGTGAGCATGAAATGAGAGGGAATGAGTTAAACTGCACCATCAAATTATGTTATCTGCCTGGGAACAAATGCAAATACATAATTTAATGGATCACTGCTCTGTTATTTTATTTAAAATCTCATGGAATTAAATAATGTAAGAAATAGTCATAGTTTTTATAGTTCAAAGAGGGAGAGCGAGAGAGCGAGAGAGAGTGGGAGAATGAGAGTGCGAGAGAGCGAAAGCGAGAGAGAGGGCGAGAAAGAGAGAGAGAGAGAGAGAGAGAGAGAGAGAGAGAGAGAGAGAGAGAGAGAGGTGGGAAGTGAATTTAGTAGCTAACTGACATTGTTTCTCTACAGCATCAATTTCACTTCTCCCAAGGTCCCATCACCTTCCAAAAGGTAGAACACAGGTGAGGAATGGCAGTTTACTGCCGCTCAAGCGCTGAAGAACTGGGATATCTACATAAAGATTTCTGATTCCTTTTTTTTTCCTTTTCATTTCTTTTGTCTTTTCTATCCTTTCCTGTCTGTCTGTTGGTCTGTCTTTCACCACAAGAGGTAAAGTCCAATAGTTTCAACAGGGTCAAGAAATCCAAAGGTTCCTGAGTTTAGGGATTGCTCAGGCTCTCGGGAAATCTGAGTTGAAATGAGAGACTATGCAAGCTACGTTTAACTCTGTCAAAGGTTATTACAAGGAAGTGCACCTGGTAGTTTCAGAAGTCCTCCAAGGAAACAAATAGTTTAGCCATGTCACAACTTCGATATTTCCATTCAGCCAGAGGGAAAGTAGCAAGCATAGAAATTCATCGAGCACAGGGGACCCTTGCTAAGTTGCTTAGGAATCATCCGCCCCGTGAGACCGTGCCCATGCTTCTTGTCTGTCCACTCGAAGCACGTTTACTGTAGTTTCTTATACTTTGGAGGAAACATGGAGACATGATTGCTCCATTTATAAACCTTGGGGGAAACCATAGTCCAGTAGCATGGGGTTGACTCATTAAAACCAAGGTGTTATAAGAGTCTCCAAAATTTTCCCAGGGGAGAGGGAAACTGATGAGAAAGCTGAAATTTCCCAAGATGGAAGGAATCTAAGAACCCAGAACCCTTTGCAATGGCTTTGAGCACCATATTCCAATTGGGCCCTGGATATACTGACTTCTTTCATTTCCTTTCACGTAAATATATAACTGGCAGTTTTCTTTGTATCTCAATGAGTATTTTATATTGAGGTGCTCTATAAGCCACACGACTTATCAAAACAATTAGTGGTTTAAATGTATGTTCAGGAACCGTAAATAAAGGAGACTGAGACCAGTGTGATGAATTGAGTTCAACTTATACGCTTGACCCCACCTCCCACCCACACACATACCCACTACACACTAAAGACAAAAAACACGATAAAAAAGTTTAAAGTTTAAATTCATGTTCACTGTTAAAAGGGATACTAACATGATAATTAAAAATGTATACTGCATTCAAAACTGTAAGACTCAAATTAGCTCGAAAATGGAAACTTTTTTTTCCACTTAAAAATGCACTCTTATCATTTCAATTCTGTATGCGTGCATGGAATTGTGGGAGGTGAATGCATACATACGTCCAGAGGCCAGAGGCACTAGATTCCTTTAGCACTGGAGTTACAATGTATCGAGAGTAACTTGACGTGGTATTTGGACTCAAGCTCAGGTTCTCTGTAAGAGCTGTTTACGCTCTTAACTGTTGAGGCTTTCAAGGCAAACATAATGTTAAAAGTTCATAACTTATTAAGCCAATTGCAATGAAACAGTATCGTCTACTGGTTAATATCTTTGGTGCAAATCAAATTAATAAATTGATACACATTTAACAGATGGTGCTTCTGTTGGCCTGGCCGAGAAAGAGATTTGCATACAGGCCACCAGGGGTGTAGATACGAATGTAAACCACTACTACCAGAAAATGTGTTTTGATCTGATACTGAAAACCTTCAACTTTTCTTAATTCTTAACTCTAGAAAGCACATTTCTGTTACTTCATTTTGAAAATTAGCTAGAAGTTTTACTGGGTCCCAGAGAGAGAAAAGCCTAAAACACAGCACAGGCTTCTTCTGGATGAACAGACCATCAGGGGACAGAGAGGGAGCATCTAATGTAAAAATACCACACGAGTGGGGCAGAGACACTGGACTCACTAAGAGGGAAAGACCACTCTTCCCCTGTTCCCCTTTCTCAGCCACCAAGAGGACAAAAGACTGTAAGTTTCCTACAAGGTCTTGACAAGAAAACCGCGCCGAGGTAGTTTCCCAGTCGTCTACAGGTTTACTAGAAATCTGTAGTGGAAATTGCAATCTGTCTCCTGTAGAACACACGGGAGCATGATCTCAAACTGATTACAGACTTGTAGAATCGTATCAGCATCGATTTATACGGCAGAACCGGCAGCACGTCAGCGTGGCGCTGCTTTGTAAATGTGGCGGGCAGCTTCTGTGCTCCCGGGAGATCCCAGGAGAGTTGCTGCAAGTGGCTTTAGGAAAATCAGGTTGCTTCTTGGAACCTTCAGAGGGTCCTTCAAAACCACAGAACAAGGGACTTTTAGGATACTGAACTTCTTTGGAAACACATTCGACAACTGCGTACGATGCAATTTTTTTCCACCTAACGCTACAGAAAGTATCTCCTTAAACCCCAATGTTTTATCCCAGCCACAGGAGTTGTTTATTTTGTGTCAGGGACTGTGTAGGTGGGAAAAGATAACTGGACATGCACCTGACTGTTGACAGAACATGGCCAGCTGTTTCAGGTTCTTGCTTCTCTGTCTTCCCAAAACAAACTTTTCCTTCCTGAAATTGCTTTTGTCTGTGTATTTTTTCCGTAGCAACAAGCATGGGAGAGAAGGAAAAGAGGCTTTAGGTGAGGGAGAGTAGCATCTTCGCAGAGGCGTGATACGAAAGTGGAACGCCAGCAGAAAGGCATGGCGGGGGAGGGTTAGGAGAAACGGTTTGGGAGAAGCCAACCAAAGCTAAGACTATGTTAGTGAGACACAAGGAAACCCATTATAGTGTATGGTGATTAAAAGTAGAACAGGGCAGGCTCAGTGAATAAAAGATACTTACAGACAAGCCAGACTACCTGAGCTTGATCTTCTGAAAATGATGGAGGGAAAGAACAAATTCCTGAGAGAGTTGCCAAATGATCACAAATACCCTGGCATGTGTGTATCCATACACATCTGCAATATACCCTGGCATGTGTGCACCCACATACATCCATACGTAAATGCTGGCATGTGTGCACATAACCATATACCCTGTCATGTGTGAACCCACACACATCTACACATAAACATTCACACATATATCTTGGCATGTGTGCACCCACATGTATCCGCACATACACCCTGGCATGTGTGAACCCACACACATCCACACATACAACCTGTCATGTGTGTACCCACACACATCTACACATAAACATTCACACATATATCCTGGCATGTGTGCACCCACATGTATCCGCATATACACCCTGGCATGTGTGAATCCACACACATGCACACATATACCCTGTGTGTGAATCCCACACACACATCCCCTGGCATGTGAACCCACACACATCTAATATACATTCACACATATCCTGGCATGTGTGCACCCACATGTATCCGCATATACACCCTGGCATGTGTGAATCCACACACATGCACACATACACCCTGGCATGTGTGAACCCACACACATCTACATATATACATTCACACATATATCCTGGCATGTGTGCACCCACATGTATCCGCATATACACCCTGGCATGTGTGAATCCACACACATGCACACATATACCCTGGCATGTGTGAATCCACACACATGCACACATACACCCTGGCATGTGTGAACCCACACACATCCACACACATACCCTGGGGTATGTGCACCCACATATATACCCTGTCATGTGTGAACCCACACACATCTACATATATACATTCACTCACATACCCTGTCATATGTTCACCCACACACATCTACATATATACATTCACTCACATACCCTGGCATGTGTACACTCACACACATCCACACATGCACCCTGGCATGTGTCCACCCACGCATATACCCTAGCATTTGTGTACCAACACACATCCATACAAACACACACAATAAACATAAAATATTCTTTAAAAATACATTGTAAAAGAAGGATAGTCCCAGAAACCTTTTGCTGTTTTTCAAGTAAATCGGCTGAGAGTGGGAAAATTTCCTCAGCGTTTGTTTAGACCGTAGGGATAGAGGCAGCAAGAACCTATCTGCTCTCAACTTCATGCTTCAACAAGCCCAAGGAAGGGCCCTATTCTTGTATCTTTACATCCTGGTTAACAAGGCAACTTCCTCACTTAGCCCAGGCCCCCACCCTCACCTAATATCACTCAGGAGCAAACTTGCTGTCACACCATGTGGAAACTGGTTTTGTACAATAGCAGTCCTTTTGTTCTGACTACCTTGAACTCCTATGGAGAAACTTTTTTCCTTTTCTTTTTTTGTTACAGTTAATAGACTAGGAATGGATTTTGAATTTCACACATGCACACAAAAGTCTCATGAGCATTTGCACTTGTGCATGGCTAACGGAAATCATCAGGAGCTACCTCAAACCATTAAAGCCAAAAGGAGAAAGGAAGAAAGAAAACAGAAGAGAGAGGGGAAAAGCCTACTACTTAAAGCCCATTTAGTATGGATTAAAGTTAAGTATAATGGGATATTTCAACCAATAAAGAATAAGGGCTTTCTCTTTCCCAATCTTCAGAAAGGTAGATGCGATTGGTTTAATTTTAATGTTCTTTTAAACATTCGAATATCAGGATGCTCGTTTGTCAAACATGCACTGAAAAATAAGTCTGAACTTGAAATGTGGATTCTAATCAGAACCAAGACAGTACTTCAGCAGGGGAGTAGAAGTGATACCACAGAGAAAGCTCTTTGCACATTTTCTTTGCTGCTCAAGCAAAGATATTTTTATGTACCTCAGTGTGTCTTGAGAAACTGGTAAGTTCCCCTATTCCGTATCATACATTCTAGCCCATATTGTGATCACTTAGCTATTGGTCTTCATTCATTCTCTCTCTCTCTGTCTCTATGTCTCTCTGTCTGTCTCTGTCTCTGTCTCTCTCTGTGTGTGTGTGTGTGTGTGTGTGTGTGTGTGTGTGTGCTCAGTGTGTCCATGGTCTTGAGTTTCTCGGTTTGACCTCAAACTCACTGTATAGGCCAGGAGGGCTTTTGAATAATTCTCCTGCCTCATGAGTGACAGTGTCACACTAGGCAAGTACTTGACTACCTGGGATGTACCCTCAGATCTTGGATCTCTATTCCCTTTCTCTCCCTACTTTTGTGCTTTGATGCTGGACATTAGAAGAGCAACAAGCCCATTGCCACCATAACTGTGGGAATTACAGAGATGCACATATCTTTGGGCCCCAGGCCCTCTCCTTACCTGCTATTCTAACTCTTGATGCCCTATCCTTACCCTACCCCCAAGGCATGGACCTTGTGCAAAGGCCAGAGCCAAAGATTTGAGCCTTGTTCGTCTCCCCCTTGGGAAGGATGCCGGTGGGGTTTGTAACTATCACCCCATTGCATTTCCCTGGCACGTGGCTTTTCCATGGGTACCATTGACCGTCACTGAACCTCACTGGAATTCATTCATATCTTCCCCCCCCCAATTCCTACAATTCTGTCTCTGTGTTTGCTATAATAGCAAGAAAGGGCTACAATGAAGAAACAGCTGAAAGTAACTGAATGTGGCCGGTAAATGTCTGGAGACATCAGCCTGTGAGGTGGGGGAGGAGAGAGGGGAACAGAGATCCCCTAAGGGGTAACCACAATGTGCTTGTTTTTGTAATCAGGATTCTGGATCCTACCAAGTTACTAAGTCTCTCAGTGTTGGGCCATTGGCTGCTTCTCTTCAGGCCAACCACACATTCAGGGGTGGTGATGAGCTCTCCCATGGTTAGAACTACACTCATTCATGGTCCCTCTTCCTTTCTTTCCTAACTTTCTGAAAGAAATCGCGGGTAGAGAGCAAAGTGGCATTGGCTGGATTCAGCACATGGAGAGGTGTGTGAAGACACAGTCTAGCACAGCACAACACAGCACACCTGCTCTTTATTATTGAAGTAATAAGGCCCAGGCAATAAGGGCCTGCATTTAAAGCATACAATTTGCTAAGTGTTTCCTTATGTACGTCTCTCTAAGGCTTCACCATAGCCAAGACAGCAAAGCATATATGTCATTCCCCAATGTCCCCATGCCCCTTTGGCCAGCACATTGGACATTTTGAGCATTAGCTGAATAGAAAGACAAACAAACAGGCGAGCAAGAGCAAACATTGGCTTCATCCTCTAAAAGATCTCACAGTATGCACGACACTACCCTCTCTTAGAAGGTCCTCAGGGAAGACCTCACATTTCTAATTATTTAACATTCAAAATGGTTTTGCCTCTCCATTTAGTCCTTAGGCACGCACTGTACATGCCTACCCCCACCCTCCTCCCTCCCACTCTCTCTCCCTCTCCCCCCCTACCCTGTGTTCATATGCACACTGCACCTCCATGTGCTGCATACTAAAAGTGTTTTTCTTTTCCTCCCACGAACTAAACAGTGCGTTTAACTGAAATGAATTTGGGGATACCATTTCTTTTTAGTGAAATGGATTTTTCTTTTCACAAGATGGAACAAACCTTTCTGGCACATTCTAGTCCCAGGCTTAGAAACTCTTTGACTAGAACTCTAATATAATACATATTTTTATGATGATTATGTAAAGGAGTCAACTGCATTTCAGCTGGAAACACAGGAACCTGCTCCAAACATCTTGACATCTCACTATGTGACAACTGAAGGGCAAACATTTCCTCCAGGGTCCTATGGTCCTGTGAGCTGAGAGGCTGTACATTGTCATCCACAGGGTTCCTGGACATAGGTATAGCCAAGCTCCCTTGGAAACCAATACTCTGAATGACTCCTCTGCCTCATACGATTATCTCTTCGTAAGCGTACAACTATGATATGACAGGACCGTTTTTCTGTCTTTTCATACTGCTGAAGTGATTTTCCCTGCATCACAGATAGTGAGACCTTGGCTGATAGATAAGGTTATTTGTTCCAGAAAAGACACTGTGACACATATCAGAAGCCACTAATTTTATGAAGGAACGTCTTCTCTCCCTATACAGTAACAGGAAGAAGCATTGGTTGTCAATCATTCAGTTATCTCTGAGATAATACATAGCTACTTTCCCTCATCACGCCCCTCTCAGATGTGAAAAAAGAAACAATTTGTTTGAGCATTCGTGAATTATTTTCTGTGTGACTCTATTCAGAGTCTCTCACACAGCACTGGGCCATCCCTGGGGGACAATGAGTACACAAAGATTTTATAGAATGTTCAAGGACTTATGGTGTACACAAATGTTAATGTGATATCAAATGGCCTTCTGGGAGCTTCCATCATGGCAGAAAAAGTATACAACAATCAAAGAATGGAGGACGGGCATATTGGTAGGAAGCCTGTAGTACAGGCATTTAGAGCCAAGGAATTTTGAATGATTTAGCCTAGGTTTCCAGTTTACTACTACTATTTATAACCTGACCAGACAGTCTTTATTAAACCTGTAAGTGGTTCAATACTGTTATATACTCATCTCTCTCTTTTTTTAAAGAGGCCCTTTGAAGCAACAGACAAACTCATCTTTTGTATTAGCATGAAATAGGTGCCTCGTTTCTGCTAAATGAATGAAGGAGAAAAAACTACCTTCAGTGCATAAGCTTGGGGTAATTCTGTTTATAGTAGCTTGCCCTCTAGAGACAGTTGACAGCATCACCTATATTATTTCTTCAGAGATGAATTTAATTTGCTACCTTCCATTTTCTACCTGTTGGAAGAATTACAAAACAAATATACAATTCTGTAAGCATGCATAAAACTCTTAAACTATGTCTTTTTCACAACTATGTCCAAAATAGGCATCACTAAGATTTTTGCCTATTTTTATTACCTCTTGTAAGTGTTGTTATTACATCAATATTCTGTCTACCGTTGACATTGTATGGTTCACATTTGACATTTATCCAACTCTTAAAACATCTTTTATATGTGTATTATGTATATTTGAGAGTTCCAGAATGATGGCATTATGGGAAATACATAGCCAATAAAACATAATGAATTAAAATAATGTATCTACCACCTCACATAGTTTGTGTGTGTGTGTGTGCGCGCACATGCACATGTGTGCATTGAGAATAATAGAAATCTATTTATTTAACAAAAGTATCTAATATGCCACATTTTCATTAGCCTTGATCCTTGGGGAGCATCACACCTCCAGATAAGCTCTTCCTACCAATCTGTCACTTTGTGTCCTTTGAAATACCTCTCCCTGTATCCTGTCCCCATTCCCATCATGGGAAATACTTTAACTTCTATATCTGTATATTTTAACTCTTTGTGTAAAGACAACTACATATACATGAAATTGTGCAATGTCTTCCTTCCTGTGTTTGAATTGTTTCATATATACATAGGTGCTTTTCCACAATAAATGATTACATATAGAGAGATTTTATTTATTTTTTATTCTTGTGTGAAACTCAGTTGTGGCTTATTAACAGAGGGCTTTAGTATAGATTGAAGCATAGGCATTAAGAGTGGGCAAAGGGACCATGACAGTAAAACAAGAGTCCATGCCCAAGAGTAGGCCCAGGCTTCTTGAGAGAAAGCTCTCAAGGAAGAAGCTTAATCAATAATCGAATCCACTTGTTTGCTCTTTTAATATCATTTGTACCAGCCTAATTGTGTACACATGAGATGCAGACTAATCTTAAACTCCACAGGGATCTCTCTCTTTTTCAATCCATTGTCAGTCTACTCGCTTTCTAAGTCTTGTCTGTCAGCACGGGATAGAATGCTCTACCAGGTTCTATTTTAAGGCTAAGTCATGCGACTTTGTCCCAGCATTTCCAGTCCTCACCTAGGTCCTGGAAGGTGGCTTGTATGACTCAAACAACACCATCAACCTCATGCCATTTGGTATTTTAAGTAAGTCCTAAAGATCTGTTCTGATCCCTGACAGACTCTATCAAAACACGTTAGTCATTACATGATCAAAATATGTGCACATCTTCCCATTCCCACAGTACAAATCCTTCCATCTCCAGACCTTTTCTAGACCAGTTTCTCTGCCATGTTTGCCTCAAGCACCACCTTATAACTACGTCTGCTTAATGTACATTGAGCCTTCCCTTCCTGGTGTCCTCTAGTCCTATGTAGCCTTTAAGGAGCGACAAATTCCTTAAACAGCAGTGGTGCTGTAAGATTACAGAAGACCTGGAAAATCCTCATTGCCTTGTGACATCTTGATTTCTTAACTGTCCCAGTGTATTACTCACAAACTTGCAGGAAGGCTGACATGAATCTACCTCCCGACCTTTAAGCATGCAGAGCATGGGGTAATGATTGTGATGACAAAAGACCGTTCCTGGATCATTTATTCATTGTGTCCAACTTTTAATTGTTAGTTCAGAGAACATCCTTTCCTTGAAAAAAGCACAGAGTTCACAGGAAAAAGCCCTGCTGTATTATGCACACGGCATTATACATCAGTCATCTCAAGTTTCACGCATCTTTTGATTGCATCAAGAGGCCATGTAGACACTTGAGCATAAGAGGTCAAGGCCAGCCTGTGCTACACAACAATATCCCTTCTTTTTTTTAAAAAAAATATTTTTATTGTATGTGAATTGGTGTTTATCCATATGCCTGTGTGATACAGATATGGTATATTTGTGTATGGTGTCAGAGCCCATGGAACTAAAGTTACAGACAGTTGTAAGTTGCCAATGTAGTTGTCAGTAATTGAACCTACGTCTTCTGGATAAACAGCCAGTGTTCTTAGCCACTGAGGCATCTATCTAGCCATCATGATATCTCTTCTTCTTTTTTTTTTTTTCTTTTTGGAGCTGGGGACCGAACCCAGGGCCTTGCGCTTGCTAGGCAAGCACTCTACCACTGAGCTAAATCCCCAACCCCCATGATATCTCTTCTTAATAAGTTTTTTTTTTAAAAAAAATAGAATAAATAAGCAGGCTGTGTTGACTCACTGACATTGGCCATATGGTTTGTGTCACTAAACTGAAACACATGTTTTAAGTACCATTTGGAAGGAAAGTGGATACACTCATTAAGACTTATGCCTTTCTTCTCTCTTTTGACACTACATTAGTCTCTGCATGGTGTCACCTGCTCTTGTCCATGCTCACCCTATGACTCGCTCAAGCCATTTGCTTGAGAAGCCTATGGGTACTGTTTTGGTCAATGGGAGTTTGAAAATAAAACAGTTCTTTAGAGACTAATGTCATGTAACTATCGGCTTCACTAGATCGGAGAAAGCCATAGTTACATGCCATAGCCTAAGATCTAATCTCACTGCCTCTCCATGAGTCCCAAGACTATCCCACCCCTGTCATGTTCTTCTAAATCAGCAACCATGCCTGGAATTGGCCCACTGCACAGGCACCCAGCCACCTTTCCATGTAACCTGGCATGTGCTCACTCCTAGACTTGTTTCTCACAGGGAATCCCTTAGTCTCTCTTTTATCTTAAAATTATTTCTAAATTGTTAGGGATTAAAGTCAGGCCCAAATATGAAGCCAGAGGTCTCCTCCTAGGCAACACCCTCATGCCAGACCTTCCCTTTATATGACTTTTCCTATGCCCCCCAGATACTCAAAATTTGGAAAGAACGATTAAGCCTTTCCTCTCTTTTTTTGCCAACTACATCTCCCTCTGGCCTACTCGATGCTAAATACTGGTGTTCTCAGGGAAGAATTTACCAGAATAAAAGAGGCCAAAAGAAATTTGCAAGGCAAAGGTACACAAGTCATTTTAGGCATGCAAATTATTGTTTTTAGAAGAATAAAAGGCTGTAAATATTTTGAGAAGTGGGCCCCCAGTGCCTCTTAAGTATTCTAAACTACACTGTGTGCTTCATAATTATGTAATATATAGAATACCAGCTGCTTTAAACAGTACTCTGGAGGTTTGGATGGCACCGGAAAGCTCTCCTCCCCCAGTGAGAGCCATAATCAAGCCAGCATACCGTGAAGCCACAGCCAATTGACATTGAGTTGCTGGATTTTAACACACTTTGAAACAGATGTTAAGCCCGTGTGGTGTGGCTAGAGAGCAGCATATTTTTGCTTCAAAAAATAGTTTTGTGAAGGCGTATACCTGTGAAGTCTGTTCCTATTTATCATGTCATTAATATCTGTGTAAAGGGATGTGGAGATTGCATGGGTAGATTGTGAACACACTTATATATTGCATATTTAAATATTTATACCTGCGCATTCAAATGTGTACATATATTTTGTGGAGAGACAAAACCTGGGATGTCTCTTTCAACTTTGGCAAATAGTAGAGCCACACAGAAGCCTCTGGAGAAAAGAAGCACACCTATGCTTGTTCTTGGGATCTATGCCTGATACAACATCATCCTTGGGATCACTCTAGAAAAGAACAGGCTAATCATTTATAATCTGAAGAGTCCATTGCATAAACCCTGAACAGCACCACCTGTGGACACTATGGCTCGATAACTAGAGAGCAAAGAATCCAAGCACACCTGTGCCATCTCTTCCTAGGATTTTGCACATGGTCAAGGCCAAGCCAAGTGAAGCCAAGCCAAGTGCCCTCCCCTGCCCTCCAAAGGCAATTTAACAAAGTAATTTCAAAAGAAATTGGCCTTATCCTTCACAATCAAGATTCAGGTACAGATCCACACATCTTTTTGGAAATCACTGGGATTGAGCTCGGAGAATTTCTTTTGCAATTTCTAGAGAAGTGGAATGCCCCAGCTGTCACTGCAGGAGACTCCCAAAGACAGCCCATGGTTACTTCAGGAAGAACAAATGAGTTTTGCTCCAGAGGCTCAGTGGAACAAGTCCCTTGGAACTTTGACTGAGATGCCTCTAGATGCAGACACTGGAGTCAGACACTGTAACACACTAAGTAGAGCCATATACTGGCCTCTCAACTGTTTCAATGCACAGTGATGATTATAATGAAGAAGACAGATGTCCTGATGTGACATGTGCATCTTAAGGGAAGGAGGACGTAAGGCCTCAGAAAGCCTTTGCCTTACTCTCTTACCTCAAAATTCGCTTTTAGTAATTAAGCAGCCTGTGTGTCTAGTGTTAAACAAATTGTAATTTCCAATCTGTTGAGTTTGAGTAGAACACCTGTCCTTGGGATAAAATGGCTACTGAGATATAGATGGAAATAATTCATACAAGACAAAGTTATCAAGAACCCTGATTGGAAATGCTTTCTGTAATCATACTCTTTGTCTCTACTTCTCTTCACAAAGGGCTTGAGTCTCAGGCAAAGTCATACAAATTGAGACGTTAAGCAGTTCAGAAATACGTTGCAAAGGCCTGGTGAGGTGTGCTTACCTACTGTCCTGGTAGCATCAGTTTTGACGTTCTCATCGGTGCTAATGTTCAGAGTTGCCATATGCTAACAATTGCACATTGATCTACTCAATTGCTCTACTGCTGTGGTCAACTACAAGTGGTCTGAAGGAAATCACGCTAAAAGGGAATGAGAAGCCCACATTGACAAGGAAACAAGAGCAATGGCCATTTTGAGTGGAAATGTTTTGTGGTTTAATTTAAAGGCATTCTCTTAGCTTTCCTTCATATGTATATTGATGGTATGCTATTTTAAGTGCATTAGCTTGGAGTCTATTTCCTCCTACCATAATCTTCCCATATCTCAGCCCTCTACCACTGAGCAATAAGCTAATACCAAAGAAAAACCACACACTACTCTGGGTCCACTCCCTTCCTCATCAATGAGAACCTGTGAAACTGTACTATCCAGGCCAGAGCTGCAAACTATAGTCTAGAGGCTGTGTTCACCTGAAGTTCTATTTTACTTGATTTGAGCTGGATCTTAAAGAATTTGAGTTAAGAGTCTAGCATATACAAATTCCAAGTGAAAAATAAAAATAGAACATTGACTTCATTTGAAAAATCAAAGCTGCTGTAATTTTTGCTCACATTTCTGTATGGCAAGACTCAATTGGAGCTGACATGTTCATGACTCTCACAACATACGCTGTTTTTCAAAGACTAACTGCCTCGTGTGGAATTCACCAGGGCTAGCCCTTGATCTAGCTACCTCTGTGGCATAAGTCTATTGGAAGCATTCTGCTTGCTTCATTTCTTTTTCCCACGATGCTTCAAATAGAACATTTTCCAAAGAAAAGTAGTCCAATTGGCAAACCCCATGGCGAGCCCATTTGGTGCCTCCCCAGGTCTCTGAAATTCCTGAGTACATGAACCAGCTGATTTTTGGACTTGCTGTCCAGCACTTCCCAGACTGTCTTCTGGTTTACCAATCCCCTTTCCCTTCTGCCTCTTCTCTCCATCTATAGCTGTAGTTCCTTGTTGTAGGTCCACTTTTTCTCTTTCTTTCTTCTCTTCATCTTTGTGCTTTCTCTAGTTCCTACTCCCACTGGAGCACAGACAACTTCTATGTCCAGGCAGGATTTCTGTCTTGAAAGGAGACCTGTTTATGTGCCTACCCAGACAGATGGTCCTGCTGATTCAAGATGTCAAATTAGACTCATCAGTCCCTGTAGCTTCTAGCAGAGATTGCTAGGCCATAATACAGTTTGCTCTGTTTTGTTTGTTTGTTTGTTTGGTTGGTTTTTAAAGCAACAATTTCTTCACATTCTTTCATAGACCCAATCACTTGAACCCCCTACCCTTCTGGGCCACTCATATAACTAAACACCATTGTTCCCTTCTGTGCACCCCAGTCCAAACTGTTTTCTAAACTTCTGGGAGCCTTTCTCTCCTTCTGAAGTCTACTTGGCATATCAACAGCAGGCAAATCTCAAGAATCACTTATCTGCCAGTTAAAAGCTACCTGTGGTTTCAGAGTGTCCAATGTCCTCAGTTGGAGGACCACAGGGGATGCCATGCCCCCAGAATCAACTTTCTAATCTTTTATTCTGAATATTGTCATGCTACCATGTTCTCTCCTATGGTCCTGGGTATAGGCTGTGCCTTTATTTGATTATCTGTATTATTCCTCACCATGTTTTTTTCGTTGTGTTATTTCACCCCAATTAAATTATTCTTTCTAATTGCCACATTCCATGATAGCCTCTTTGAGCTCTCTTGGCT
The DNA here is from genome assembly GCF_011064425.1 of Rattus rattus. Classification (NCBI taxonomy): domain Eukaryota; kingdom Metazoa; phylum Chordata; class Mammalia; order Rodentia; family Muridae; genus Rattus; species Rattus rattus. The sequence continues at coordinate 227,683,988 of NC_046155.1, read as the reverse complement.
TCGGTCACATCTATTCTCAGTGGGATCATGTCATGCTTGTTGCATGTATATCACATGTATATCAGTGCAGCTTTAGCTCTGTCTTCACATGGCTGGTTGAAGCTGGGCTGCTTCAAACCAAGGTACGGTGGCTTGAAATGGTGTAACATGAAAATAATGAACATGGTTTTATATTCAGTTTGTACCGTGGCTGCTTTCTAACTCAGGGTTTTTCATATGGAGAGGGAAGGGTTTATTCTAACATACAGTTTTCAGGTCAGCTATGTCTCTTAGGGAAAGTCAGGGCAGGAACTCTATGCTAGAACCTGAATTAGAAGGCACAGAGGAGTGTGATGCCCACTGTCTTGCTTACCATGGCTTACTTAGCCTGCTTCCTTATGCTACCCAGGACCTCCTGCCCAGGAGTGGCTCCATCCACAGTGATCTGGGTCTTCCCACACTTATCACTAATAAAGAAAATACCTTACAAGACAGACTCGCCTAATGGATATCCTCTAAAGTCATTTTCTCACTTAAGATTCCCTCTTCCCAAATGTGTGTAGGCTTGTGCCATATGCACAAAAACTAACCAGCATACCTGGGAAAATAAAATAGCCAAAATTTTACATAACTCTACACTTTAAATAACCTATTCCCCATAAGGTCCATTTTAAAGATAGAATGCTAATTTTTATAATCCTTGGGGAGATATCATCTGACTCTTAGGACTATAGTAAGTTAAGACTCAGATATCAAGAACCCACAGGGTGTACTGTTGCGGATTTGGTCCAATGCTTGCATTACATCATCTGGGTTCTCAAAATTGCACAAGATTCTGTACGTAAGATGCTGAGGGCCCCTGCCCCCAGTTGGTTCCGATTGGTAAATAAAGTTGCTGGTAGCTAAAATTGCAGTCAGGGAGCAGAGGTGGGGCTGTGGGATTCATGGGAAGGGGAATAAAAAGGAGAATCACCATGCTGGGAAAGGAAAAAGATCCAGGCTTGAACGCTGCAGAAGAGAGAGCATACCAATCATGTAAGAGCTGGGGAAGAACATACCCAGGGCCTCCCACCACATTGGGTCTAGGGCAGCAAAGTTGGAACGTAGATTTTAGTAAATAATAACTCGGAATAACTCAGGAGTATTGGAGGGGAAGAATTAGTAATGTAGAAGTTTGGGAGTAGCCCAGCCACTGAACTATTTAGGGCATACCAAAATAGAAGGCTGAGTGTGTGTGTGTGTGTGTGTGTGTGTGTGTGTGTGTGTGTGTGTGTCTGTGTGTGTGTCTGTGTGTGTGTCTGTGTGTGTGTGTGTGTGTGTGTGTGTGTCAAATGATTTGAGTAGCATCAATCACCTACCACAACAGTGTACAGGTTGGAATGAACAGCTATGGTTCTGAGTAGCTGTCCCCGTGGATGAAGGTGGCCTGCTCCATGGAACTGGTGTACTACTGTTCTCCAAAGAATGTTATTCACAGCTTAACTGTCCTTTCAATAGAAGTGCCTCGGTTTCTGTGAAAACATTCAAGGTAGCTTGGGGGAAAATAAAATCACATTTTAATTTGTTTTCTTGCTTGCATACCTCAATTTCAATGAAACATGGCAACACATTGTCATAGTAAAATGTAGTCACACGTTTTCAACATGGAGGTACTTTACGAGGCACGTGTTAGCTTGATTTTTGTGTGTGTATCAAGTTGAGACAAACATATTGCAGTACAGCTAGCTATCAGATTCTTATTTTAAGAGTGACAACCGCATTGCGGCTGTGAAGCCGAATATGGGGGTTCGAAATAATTAGGCGGCAGTTTCTGAATGCACAGTGACCAGGAGATAATTCAAACACAAAAGTGTAATGACCTGCAGTAAGTCCTTACCTCTGAACGTTGCAGTTGGCAGCCTTGGTTTTGAACAGACAGCCTGGGTCTTTGTACTATGCATGCTGTCATGTCTCATGTCCAGGACATGAAGGCTGCTGAGATACCTCGAGTCTGATCTGAGGTGACTGTGTGTTATGAACCACAGCAGTGGTTTTGCTGTGCATACAGAGTTTTCTGTTCTTATAGAAGCATAAGGGTTTAATTATGGAAAACAGATTTTTTTTGTTTACTTACGTCTTTTATTTGGCAAAATTCTGAAAACAAAAGATAACATGACCTAACAAAATCTGTTTTTAAGAAGGAAAGGTTGGGGCTAGGACAATGACTCAGTAGCCACCGGAAGCCACACCGATGGGTGGCCCAAATCTCTAACCCCAGCACTGAGTGTGGAGACAGGAAGATTGCTGGAGCTTAATGATCAGATAATATAGACAAACCAGCAAGCTCAAGGTTCAGTGATACACTCTAGAACGGCTGGATGCTGATCTCTGTCCATCACATACACAGGAGCACATACACATATACACCCTCATAACACATGCACATAGGTCACACACACACACACACACACATACACACAAACACACACACACACACCCCTCTCTTTGGAGTTCTACGTGGACATCAAGATACACAGCCATAACAAATGCAGGGGACCTAGCTCAGTCCCACGCAGGCTCCATTTAGTTTCTGTGAGCCCCTATGAGCCTAATACATCTATTTTCCACCATTGGAGACCTCCACAGATTTTTCCTAATGGCTATACCAATTTACATTCTCTCTAGTAGTACCCGGCAGCCTCTTTTCTACAAATCCTCACCACGTGGTGTCATTCACATTTTCAGTAAAGCCATTGTAACACAGGTGAAAGGTTCAGTCATTTAAGCTTTAATTTCCTGTCTCACCAATAATTAGTGAGGGTGGGCACTCTTAACATACATGTTGGACATCCGTATGTCTTCTTTTTATAAGTGATTATACACTTTTTAATAATCGCGTTGTTTTATTGCTATTTTAGTTACATATACTTTGAATGTTTGTATCTTATAAAATGAACCATTAAAATGTATTACTACTCTTGTGTATAATCTTTCCACTCTGTTTATTACTTTTATTGTTGCATGGATGTTTTCATATTTGACGTAAACTCATTTTTCTATAGTGCCTGGGTTTACGTACTGTAGACATTTCCTTGACATTTGAGATTTTCTTTTAGAAAACATACTTTTTGGGGGTCATCACTAAGCATATATCATCTATATTAGTACATAGACTATAAAATATACATATTTAGTATATCCTTTGATTGTATAGTGTCAGAACAACTGATTCCAAAAAGTTCAGCTTGAGTTGCTGGCTTGTGCTTCATAAAATAACTTTAAATGACTCTTGGCTTGGGATTAAGATAGAGTTTTCCACCCATGTCCAACGTATCCTTAAACATTTGTTTATCATTGTGTTTTATAAAGTTTTTGTGCTGTATTCTCAGCATTCATAATTATACAATCAAAATACTGATCAACCCCACCCTGAGCTGAGGAGGCATTGGCAGCAGGTGGTAGCCAGAGCAGGGATAATCAGGGTTCTTTGAGGTAATAGGCAGTGGTAGGTTGCTCAGGTCCCAGTGGATGTCCCCACACCCATTAGTTGGATGCAGTGGTCTTAAATAACAAAATATGATGTGAGTTGGTAGGGGGATGTACTAGAGGGCTGGAGGTGGGCAATCGACAAGAGGAGATGGGACTTAACACAAGCATAATATATTGCAAATGTGTATGAAAATTTTGAAGAATAAAATAATTAAGGTATCTGTCAATGCAGAAAAATAGTGAAAATGTTTTGTTGACAATCCCCCAGTGTCAAACAATCAGCCAAGATTTAATTCTTTATGTAAAAGTAAATAAACACATCAGCCTAATTAGTATGCAAATTTTGTTTACTTTTTAATAGCAAGGATTATTTTTAAACAGAGTTCATTATGATTTATTAACAGTAAATATTTGACTTGCTACTCTACCTATATAAGTGGAGTCATATGAAAATTTCCAATGGAATCACAAATGGATAATTTTAAGGTATCCCACTGCTATTGAAATTATCATCTACATAACCACAGACCTACTGTCGTATGTATGCACGCACACCACACACACACACACACACACACACATACACACACACACACACATATATAATCTTACCATATTAGATAGTACAGGCAATGCTGAAATATTGAAATATTCATGTTTCTAAACATAGAAAAAGAATAGTAAAAACACTAGGGAGTAAACATTTTCTACTTCTATTAATTTTATGAGACCACATCACACTTGGCGTACATCACTGACAGAAGTGTTGTCACATGCTAATTCATCTTACTAATATCCTCGTGTGTCTGGTGTGCAGTTGAGAGTCTCATTTCAGAGACTCAGTAGATTAGGTCCTACAGTCCTCTGATAGGACTCTACGCCATCCTCTTACACAAATCCGTTTGCAAATATAAGAAAGACAAATCCAAGAGACGTATCTGAAGTACAAAAATATTCTAAATATGGAATGCACGTCATTGTCATCATTAAGGTTGTAGCTATTGGTCATCTTACCCACAAGAAAGATGGATAATTGAAACCTTATTTCAACTTAGGAGATAGGTAATTAGTATAAGAATGAGGTGAAAATATCCAATTTTTAATGGACTAATAAAAGAGTAAGCACTTTTTATCTCAACAGAATATCATACACAATTAGATTTAATTAAAAACAGCACTTATGTCCTGAGAATTTTTTCCCTCATTCATATATTCTTGGTGATGCTATGCCTGTATTACTGTAGCAAAATACCACAGACTGTGTGGCTAAAACAGCAAATCTACTTTTCATAATTGTTAATGTCAGGAAATGTAAGATATGGTTTTAGAAAGGAACCTTTTCCTGGCTTGCTGTTAGCTTGTTGTTTTGATTGTTTACTCCTGTGGAAGAAGAAATTGGAAGGCTCTGAGACTGTTAGCCCTTACTCTTATGACTCCACCTGAACCCAATCATCACCTCCCAACGATCTCGTCTCCAAGTACCAACATATTGGTTATTGGGACTTTTGTATATGAATATTGTGGGGATGTAATTCAGTCTATAGAACTTGCTGCATGGATTATTTAGCAAAGAATTGCCTTAAAAATTCACCTAGGTCAAGGGTACAAAAGCATTAAGACAAAAGAAACATGGGAAAGAGAGTAGGCCAGAGGTCAATAGCCAAGGATGCAGCTAAGCAAAGTATGCTGTGTGTCAGGCACCTGTTTCCAGAGCTGAAATCTGCATTCAGTATTGCTCAGAGCCTCCTGGGGAGGCTGGGTTCAGCAAGCTGGAAGGAGTATGTTTTAAAGTCAAAATGAGCCAAAACAGACACAAGGTCCCACCATGAAGATGGAACAACGATAGATACTTCCCCAGGCATTGGTGTTGGGGTTTGAAGGGTTAAAATAAAAGCAAATGCATTGATTGCAATGAATGTGTGTCTGTGTAGGTGTATGTGAGATCATTAAAAAACGTTTCCTCATTAATGAATAAGGGAAGAGCCCGTTGTTCCTACATTCATTGGAGTGAATTTCCCTTGCTGACCAGAGCTGTTGATCCAGCAGCCTAGCTTATTGATTTTGCCAAAGGATTTCTCTTCGGCGTATACACACCACAGTGATTCACACAGCAGACTGGGAGGCGTGTGAAAAGCCAGTGTGTTGGCACCACACCAATATCTTCCCTGGCGATCTGGCCCCATGCCTACTGCTACCTGTGACTCTTCCTACTCTCTACCTGTGGGTGGATGCTGTCAAGAATCACCACACAGATGGTTTCTTGCATGACCTGATCGCAGGGTGAATCTTGCTGTAGCAGACCACAAGTGTGAAACCAAGATTGAGTGGTATGCTCCAAGGGTTTTGTAAGTCCATTCTTCCCTGGTATATTCTAGCACTCTAAGGGGACTTTGTTCACACTCTCATTTGCTCCTCCTGAGAGTGGCCTTTATCTCAGACAAATGAACCGAGTTTTTAAATGTTTAATGCTGATCTTTTTGCACTGTGCCTGAGAAGAATTTCTTGGAAGTTCTGAGACCCCAGTCAGTACTCTTCCTAGGTCCTTGGGCACTGCAACTTTTATCATCCTAATGAGTTTATGGGATGGATTCTTCTGTTTCCCTGTGCACCTATGTAGTCTTCAGGGAACTAAGTTCAACATTCAGGAAATGCTTGTTGGTTTGATAGAAATTTTTTTCTTTTCATTATTTTCTCTCCATGCTTAGCTTTAATATTCAACTTCCCCCCATTACTACGTCTTACTTAGATCGTTGGTTTGTGGTGTTCTGAATGACAGTGGCCCTCAAAGACCCAAATAAGCAAATATTTCCTCACTAGTTAGTGGATTTGTTTTGGAGATAGAGAAGGATTAAGACGTGTGGCCTTGTGGGAGGAGGATAGTTCCTGGGGTAGGCTTTAAGATTTCAAGGTTAAAACCAAACCGACATTACACTCATTGCAATGTCTTTGTAGATGGATGTGAGCTCATTAAAAAACATGTTTTCTCATTAATACATAAGTGAAGAGCAGCTCCCATCTTCCTGTTTTTGGATCAGGATCACTGCTCTCAGCTATTGATCCAGAGGTAACAGACAAGCTTGCCGCCTGTTGTGTTTCCAGCCTTGATATTCATGGACTAACCCCTGAAACAGTAAGCAAGCCTCCAATTCAATCCTTTCTTTATAACACGCCTTGATCATAATGTCTCTTCATGGCAATAGAACAGTCACTAAGACAGCTATAATTCCAGTTAAAGAAAGCTGGGCTTTTACTACTGTACGACAACATCATAAACAGAAGTGAGTGATGTGGTCTATGGGAAAGAACAACTGAGGTCAGTTGACCAATGGGTGCCATTGAAAAAGGTACCACTGACTGTGGTTATTCACAATGGAAGCTGAAATACAGTGTCTGCATGCGAGCATTTGTAAGCTGCCACTGTTCATGCTTGGTGCTTCTTGCTGAAATTTATATGACCAGGAGCACAGAAATTTCATCTTAATAATTATCATACAAGTAGACACTAAAGACGCTACTCTGATACAACTGTCTAGAAATTAATTGTGATGCTGACATTCAAATGCCTCTCCTTTGCAATAAAGCCACAAAAGGGGTGATTACCATTAGTGTGATTAAACACCACCAAGGTCTGTTTTAGTGCCTTTAAAGATTGCAAGTATTTTATTGAATATCTACATTCACCGATAGAAAGACTATTTTAACACACCGTAGGTAGTGACTAAATTCATCTTTTTAATTTCAGCTTCTTGTTTATGACAATTCTTTCTTTCTCATTTCACTCTAATCAGATATGCCATTCAAGGTCTTGAATTTTATAGAGACATAACAGTGCTTATTTATATGCTGGGAGCAATCCGTTTCCTTCAACAGCTGGCAGAGCAGACTTAATATGTTAGCCAATCACTTGAAGCTCTTAAAAATTCAGCATTCTACAGCATGGTGAAGGAGTGACCTCAGAATGTTACTGAGCCTTGAAAGCAAGATACCCCTGCAAAGCTTTTTTTTTTTTAATTTCAGTTTTTCAGATAAACTTGAAACCATTTGATTAGCAGAAGACAGACTGTTTACACTGGGAAAGCAAAATTAGCCAGAGGAAAGTTGATGCTAGTCTGGAAGATAAACATTCATTAAGTTAACAAACAATTGCTCTGAAGCGTCCCTGGGGAAACAATCGGAAAACAGCCTTTGTTCTAGAGGCATGACAACAAGCAAAGTAGGCTATATAACCATGTCTGAAGAAAAAGGATAGCACCAAGAATGGCTTATGTCCAACATGTGGTGGCTGACCAAACCTATAAGTGGAGAAGACTGAATCTGATGCAAAACAAACAAACTAAGATGTATACAAGCATCAATAAAGGAGTATCATATTCTACTTCATAGTTTATAAAGTAGCTTATTTATATGGTCCACGTATAACCAAATAGAACACACACACACACACACACACACACACACACACACACTCATACATGCATCTGTGCATGCTGTCTCAGAGCCTTAATTTTTATATAGAGAGATTGTTTCAAATATGCCCTTTATTGACATTTGCTAAAGCGATTTTTAAAATTAAAGAGTAAATTATATACAGTGCAATCATTCAGTGCATTTCAGCGAATGCTGTATCTGTATCACATATGCCCAATCAAGATATGGATGCCCCTAGAAAATTCTTGGAGAGCCTTTCCTAGTCCAGAGATGCCAACCAGAGAGAAACCATCCACATACCATTTATAAAAACCAAGAAGGCTTGCTTTCTCTAGGATGTTTGTTTCTACATTAGATTGTATAGTACACAGGCATTTTATATCTAGGTTCTACCTAACTTGTTTTTTGAGATTCTTCTTTGTGTTGTGTGTGTGTGTTGATGGCTAATTCATTTTATTGTATGATCATATCACAAGTAGTCTATTCAGTCTTTGATTGATGCTGTGTGGATTGGATAAGACTGTCCCCAGTGTCCCCAGTGATGTTTTATTACCTGAACCCTAGTTAGTGGTCCCGTTTGGGACTTTTAGGGATCGTAGTCATGCTGATGGAAGTATGTCACTGACAGAGGGATTTCAGACTTTAAAGACTCACTATTTGGGGTAAATTCTCTCTGATTCATACTTATGATTAAAGATATACGTCCTCAGCTTCCTGTTCTGCCACCACACTTTTGAGCCACCATCAAGGATTCTAAGCCTCTAGAACCCAAAACCCAAATTATCTCTTCCTTCTATAAGGTGCTTTGGTCAAGGTGTGTTATTAGAGCAATAGAGAAGAAATAACAGACTGTTTTGTGTTACACTCACGTGAAGGATGTTTGATGCAGGTTTCTGTATAAGCCTTTTGCAAACATATGCTCTTTCTTTTTCAATGTGGGGGATTGAATTGCTGATTTACATGACTTCCAGATTGGCTACACCATTTTGCACTCATGTAGCCAATTTATAAAAACCTTGATTGTCTCACAGGCCTGCCAACATTTTGAGTTGTCAATAACTTTAAGGAACTTAACATGTTTGCCATGGTGTGCATTTGAGTGCATCTTGAATTTCTTAGATGACCAATAATGCTGAATATTTTTATGTGCAATTGTCTGTACATATTATATTTTCTCTTTAATATTTTGCCTGCTTACATTTTAAAAAAAAACTATTTTATCTTTACACAGCTAGATTTGGGCAGTTTGTTTACTCATCGTAGATACAAGTCCCTTGACAAATATGTGTATTATAAACTTTTTAATCTCAGTGTGTGGCTTGCCTATTCATTTCCTAATTGGGTTTCCTAATGAACAGAAGTATTTGATTTTAATAAAATGCAGTTTATCAGTTTTCCCTGTAATGTTTGGCAATTCCACGTCCTAGGAAGCCTCTGTGTTTTCAAGGTCATGAGGACATTCCTTTCTTTCTTCTAGGTGCTTTGTAGTTATGGCTTTTATGTTTAGGCTTATGATTCATCTCAGATTAATTTTGATATACAGCATGAGATGGGGATCAAGGTTGCTTCCTCCATATGGATACAAGCAATGCCAGCACCACTGATTGAAAAGATTCTCTCCTTTCTTCATTGAAGTTACTTGTTACCTTGCCAAACATTAATTGACCATATGTGTGTGGATCTAATTCTGTCTTTTCTATTCTGTTCCATTGATTTGTTTAACTGCTCTGATGCCAATAACACAGAATCCTCTCTCTCTTTTGAGCTCCATGCCTCTGGCTGTGATGGAGCGTCTAGAGAGAAATCCTTGGTGAATGTGAAAGTGTCCTTCTTGGAAAGATGCTCTCTTTGTGTCACACAGTATTGGAAAACAATTGTGGTGCATGAAGCCAGCATCAAACTGGGGTGTGTCATTTCAGCTTTCCAAAGGTTTCAGCCTCCCCAGTTTCCTCCATTCTAGTATTGTCCCACAGGAGAAAGGGCTCTTGTTTCTTGGGTTCGCTTGATGCTTCCGTCTGTTACTGTTGCTAATATAGAACTTTCAGTCTCTCTTGCTCTGCCACCGAACATGAACCCCTTGAAGTATGTATATTTGTGAATACAGCACTAAGCAGACTGCCTGCCATGTGTAGAAGTAAGTAAAGATATGGCTGTTGTGCAAATGATTGGAATCATTTAAATGATTTCACAGCCATAAAATCAAAACTTTATATACTAAAAACATTTATTTGCTTTAAGCGTATGGTTCGTTGAACTTTTAGTAATGATAGATAGGTGTTAATGTGAACCACTGCCTGTAAGAGAGTTCACTTCAGAGAGTGCACACGAGAGTTACTATTTGTGGGAGCTAAGCCTCTTCCTATTCATATATTAATACGGGATCGTAATTTCATTATCTTAACATTACAGCGATAAATGTGTATCTTTAAAGATTTATTTCTCTTTTTTTGTATGTGTGAGTACATGCATGCATGTATGTGCAGTGTGGACATGCCTGGTACCTGCAGAGGCTAGAAGAGGGAATCAGATTTCCCGAAACTAGAGATTCGAATGGTTTGTGAGTCACCACATAGGCACTGAGAACTGAAACTGAGTCCTCTGAAGAGCAATACAAGTGTCCTTCCTGCTTCTGCTGGGCTGTCCCCCCAAGCCCCCAAGGATATATATTAATGAGATTCAATATAAAAATAAATTAACATAAATCCGTTTCATTGTATACATTTTTACGTTAACCCTATTAATAAAATGTTTACTCAATCTGATAAAAAAACTTTGCCTAGAAATTTTTTCATCTTATGAAAAGACAAATACTTACTACAATAATTTACAAATCCTAGACATTGTAGCTCCCTATTTATCGATTTGGTTGACTCAAGAAGTACTATTACTAGTGCCGTTTGAAGCATTAATAACTGAAACTTTTAACACTAAACCTCTACCCACTGACATAGTTATGTTTAATAATTACTCTGACAAGAATATTTTGAGATCTCATTTTAAAAACAGGAGAATTCAGTGCATAACACATGCGAATTTGCTTTCTTTTGAGCCGAGTCACCAGGGATTATGGTGTAGAGCCAAGGCTTTGGCACAATATGGATCACATCTACAGTCTCTCTAGTCCAGAAATTCAAATTACCAAGCATGGTGGAAACCTATAAAAAGTTCTCAATACTCACAGCCCTAACATATTTTTAAGTGTTTATACAATCTGAGTTGTGCTTTTAATAACAATTTAATACTTTCTTACACTCCACTAACTGTCATAGAACAAAGGTTAATATATGTGTAGGTGGAATTAAGTGCATTTACATAGCAATAGGTTTTATGTAATATTGTAACATCAATGAAACTCAAGACGGATGATCAAAATGTGAAGGCTTCACCCTTCTTTAAAGGGGAACAAGAATTTTGGCAGGGAAGAGAGAGGCAAAGATTAAAACAGAGACTGAAGGAACACCCATTCAGAGCCTGCCCACATGTGGCCCATACATATAGAGCCACCCAATTAGACAAGATGGATGAAGCAAAGAAGTGCAGACCCACAGGAGATGTAGATCGAACCTAGACACAGCCAGAATACAGCAAATACAGAGGCGAATGCCAGCAGCAAACCACTGAACTGAGAACGGACCCCGCTGAAGGAATCAGAGAATGAACTGAAGAGCTTGAAGGCTCGTGACCCCATTGAACAACAATGCCAAGCAACCAGAGCTTCCAGGTTTTATTACCCTGACTCTGACCCATGATAGGTAGCAATGAATATCCTAGTAAGAGCACCAGGGAAGGAGAAGCCCTGGGTCCTGCTAAAGACTGAACCCCCAGTGAACTAGAATAACCCATAAGGAAGGGGGGGGAAGGGATGTTTTGCCAAATTTAAGAAATACTAAAAAAAAAATAAATAAATAAAAAAAAAAAGCACATGAAATTAAACAATAAAATACCTCTTGAGCAGGTTATTATGTTATAAGATACTTTTTAAGGTTCTTTTTAGTAGCAAAACAGGTTAAATACAAAAATAAGTGGTATTTACTGAATAATTTAAAACCTTTAAATATTTTAAACTCTTATTAGTTTTCTAACTTAACTATACCAGCAATCCTGGGTATAAGTATCATAGCCAAGATGTAGTAGAGGGTTTCTCAACCTGTGGGTCATGGCCCCATTAGAGTCAGATGACATTTTTCAGGTGTCATAGATCAGAGATCCTGCATATAAGATATTTACATTTACAATTCACGACAGTAGCAAAATTACAGATATGAAGTGGAAACAAGATAATTTTATGGTTGGAGGTCACCACAGCATGAGGAACTGTAGTGGAAGATCCTAGCACTAGGAGGGTTGAGAACCACAGATGTAGTGTAATGTTTATCTAAGAAAATAGTAATTAAATATTTAAGTGTTCAACTTGGCACACTGAAATAAATACTGGGCATTAAAGAAATACCATGGAAGGATACATAATATAATAGTTCAGATAGTTTGGAGATGAATACCACACCTTGAAAGCTAACTTTAGAAAGTGGATTTGAATTGTTGGAACAGGAAACAAATATTGAGAGCCAAGTATGGCAACTGAGAAGGAATCCCAACTAGTGAGTGACTTTAATGATATCCACAAACTCTTAACTTTTACCTGCCTAGACATAGAATAATAACATCCAAGAAAACAAAGTTGGAGGCTTCAACCTACACGAGTTTGAAATTTATTGTGAAGCCTCAAGACAGTGTGGCACAGGAAAGGGAATAAAACATAGGACAGAGCTGAGGGCTCAAATGCAGACTTACATAGAGAAGGCTATCTCTATATAAACATATAGAATCAATATTGTCTAATAGATTTGAAATACAGAACTAACTTAAATGGAGAGTCAGAGTGTTTGCTTATCCTCTCCACTACTCCTTATCTCTGCAGTAGAATATGAATTACCAATGCCCAGACTGGACTGCATTCATACTTGGATATATTTTACACATATAAATGCATTTTTAACAATCCACTCTACTCAAATACTATTTAATTCCTTCTACTTGGCTCCAGGTCCTTCCTGTACTACAACAGTTGAATTGCCATGTGCCTGTGGGATGCTTTTGGCTATGAGAGTTTCTCAGACTTCCTTCACGTGCTGACCTTCACAGTCTTAAGGCATATTGTTCAAATATATGTATACATGCTGTGATAAATCTATTTCGTACATGATGTTTGCAATTCTAATCCATCAGCAAATGGACCATTCTAACTTTCTCCTCTTGCTTCTTTGTAACACCTCCCTCCAGCAGGCAAGCAAAAATCTGGCCAGCCTGCCATTCACTATTCATCTACATAATTGGTCTATTTTAATACACATGGATGGCAGTTTCAACCACAACACAACGCTCGTGGACTGTTTGGTTTGCATTTAATCTTATCATTTCTGCTCATCCCAGAGTTATACAGGCTGGCAACCTTCCCTGCTGCCTGCATCAGTAAGATTATATAACACACTTGGACAAAACTGCCCTGCATTTCATTCCGAGATTCCCTAATCTTCTAAATGATTTTTAAAATTTGCATGTATTAAGAGTCATTATTGTGTTTTAAGGTTGTATGGGGTTTGACAAATGCATAAATCACACACAGTACACAATAGCATCATTGCCCTAAAAAATCTTTCTATTTAACTCTACTCTGACTTCAAACCCTTAATACCCATGAGCCTTTCTTACCAGCTTGATAATTAATACAATCTGAACTCATATAATATAATGCCATTTTAAACCAGCTCTTGCTTCTTTACTTAGTAATACCCATATATTCCGCCTCATTCTATGATGGTTTCTAGCCTCTTTGCTTTGTAACTGTGGTATCCCACTGTATAGACAGACCATAGTTTATGTATACATTCATTTATTAGAGGATATTTTCCATTTTTATGATTCTTAATCAAGCTTCTATAACCTGTTATTTGTTCATCTATGGGCTGAGCGATTATTTAAGAATACATATGCTAGATTACACGGTTTAACCATACTCACTCTATAAGATGCTGTCAAATTATCTTCCTAAGTAGCTTTACCTTTTTTAATTTTTCACTAGCAATGAGTGGGAGTTTCTGTAATCTTGTATTCATGCCAGTGTCGGATATTGTCACATTTTTCTTTTAGAATTTTTCATCATAATACATATACAGAAGCATCTCCTTGTATATTTAATTTCCACTTTTTTCCATGAGGAAAACACAACAAAAAGCCCAAACTAAAGGAATGGGCTTTAACAAAATGGCTAGCCAGCTCTTCTCAAAATGTCAGAATTATTATCAACAAGGAAAATATGAGCTACTTTTATAGTCAAGATGGTTTGCATATGCTTGGCCCAAGGAGTGGCACTATTAGAAGGTGTGGCCTTGTTGGAGGAAGTGTGCCACTGTGGGGTGGGCTTGGAGACCTTCCTCCTAGCTGTCTGGGGATGCTCAGCCTGTTTCTGGCTTCCTTTGGACGAAGACGTAGAACTCAGTTCCTCCTGCACCATGCCTGCCTGGATGCTGCCATGCTCCTGCCTTCATAATAATGGACTGAACCTCTGAGCCGGTAAGCCAGCCCCAACTAAATGTTTTCCTTTATAAAACTTACATTAGTCATGGTGTCTGTTCACAGCAATAAGACCCTGACTGAGACATGTGGTGACTAAAGATGGTGAGCTGCCTTGATGGGAACTTGGGGCAGAGAAAAGATATCTACTAACCAAGATATAACATGGGAGTAAAGTACAGACATTGTAACAATTATATATTGATAATTATTGATTGATGCTAGTAAATGTATTAAAACAAATAAGATATTAGGAATAGAGGAAGTCTGTATAGGTTATGTAGAATAGTACTCTTTTAAAAATGTATTTATTAGTTTATGCGTGTAATGGAGGTTGAATTCATACAATGGCATATGTTTATAAATTAGAGGAAAAATTGAAGGTGAGAGTTTGTTCTTTCTATATGGCTCCTGAGATCAAATTCAGGTTGTAGCACTATATCCTTATAGAAACCCTTAAAGATAAAATTCACATCAAAGGCCAAGGCCAAGGCCAAGCTGTTTTAAAGTTGACACCTATCTGGTATATAAAATTGTCATTTTCATTGGACCTGGAATAAAATCATCTTCAGATGTTAAATTCGTAACTCGGGGACAATCTGTAATATACCTTCATTAACTATGGTATTACTCTTTATGTAAGACTTACCATTTCTCAGACATATTCTAAACACTTCACAATCCTAGTCATTATGCTGCATTACCTCTAAGAAGTGACTACCCTGAGTTAGAGGCTCTTATTCTGAAAATACATGGAGGCACCTATCCAACAAAAGGATACAAACTCCTATGATCAAGCATTGATGTGTGATGCTCATACAAATCCCCAAATTTGATAGTCAGTTTTGGATAAGAAAAATAACTCCAAGCGTTTCATCATTAATTTGATAGTCAATTTCCATTCCATTCTCAAGATATGATTCTAGGTTCATGTGTGTTAATTTTTACCCAAGAAAGGAATATGCCAAACTCTTCGGGAATATTATTTTTTTAGTAATTTTTAAAAACATTTTATTGGTGTCATAAATAAACTCTCTCCATCGTTATTATCAGCTTCCAAAACAATTTAGATAGCCTTAATCATAATGCTAATGTATTAAATATCCACAGGGTTCTGTTTAAATATAAACATTATGGCATAAATATTATTAAAACAAAGGGTTTAGCATTGTAAACCTTTAGGGCAAACATCTGTCACTTTACTGTCTGGCATTTCCAACAAACTCATCCATGCAATTCTGATTTCTTCATCAAAGAGGAAGCTGAGCTGTTTGGGTTGACATCCAAGCATACTTTTTTCAAATTACTGCCTTGTGCTGAAAGAAAAACCTTATTAGCCATTCATCGAATACTAATGTAGCCCTTGATATAAGCCAAACATGTTTCTCTTTGATATCTGGGAAAGAAACACGTAAGGCTTCTTTAAACGGTCAAATAATCTATGTAGCTAGGGGCATTTACTCTGCCTTCACTGTAAAAATGGGCTTTATAAGGATGCCTTAACTGCATTGCAACCCAATGTCTGTGTGTCTTTTCTACTTGTTGTTGCAGAGAGGGTTCTCCATGCTTGATCAAGCAAAGCAGGTAGGTCTTGAGTCATGGGTCAGTCAGAAGCAAATAAAGGCTTTCATATGTGTGTTCATATTTATTCAAATATATCTGAGAGAATATAAAAATAGACATATATATTCGCTTCCTCAAAACACTTCATATAAACTGGTCACAACTGCTATGGCAGAAAATAATTCTTTTTGGTGCCACCGTGGGATATCATAGCTACTGACAAGATTGAGAAACCTGTCAATGACAATTTAAGACTTGTTCCAAGCAAAGTACAGTGAAGATGGATTTTTTTAAAGTTCTATTTGTGCCCCTCATCAATACTTATTCATATCCACTGGTCCTTGGCTTACATGAAAATTCAATGCAGCAACAGCTTCAGTTCTGTGGTAGTTCTAATAAGAATGACACTTATAGACTTATATATTTGAATGCCCAATCACTAGGAAGTGGAACTGTTTGAAAGAACTAAAGGGATTAGGAGATGTGGCCTCCTTGGAGTAGGTGTGGCCTGCTGGAGAAAGTGTGTCCCTGGGGGTGTGCTTAGAGGTGTCAAAAGCCCAAATCTGGCCCAGTCTCCCCCTATCCCTTTTGCCTAAACATTAGGATGTAGTTCTCAGCTGCAGTTCCATCATCTGCCAGCATGCTGTCATGCTCCTCACCATGGTAATGATTGACTAAACCTCAAACAGAATAACCAAGCCTCCATTAACACTTTCTTTTATAAGAGTTGTCTTGGTCATGGTGCATCTTCACCACAATAGAGCCCTGTCTAATACAAGCTCTGTGGATGTCCATTTCAGAAATCATCAAAATCCAGTATTTTAAAGTCACTTTTAGAAATCTCCTCATTTCCCCTAACCGAGAGAAGTCGATTTTTGCAGACTTTGCACCTGCTATTCACAAGAGCTGTCTTCCTTCTCCATGAAAGATAACCATTCTCTTTCAAGTAAGTGAGGCCTAATTCCATTTCTATGAGTAATCGCAAGAATAACTTAGGTACACCATTGAGACATTTCTAAAAAAAAAAAACTTCTATGCCTTCTGACATTGCCACAAATCACAGGTCCTTTTAATGGGCATGAAAATATACATTTGAGAGTAATTTTGAAGGTTATTTTCTTAGCATTACATCATAACTTCTGGCTAAACTGTTATGGTTGTCAGTTACCTGTAATTAATTACTTTTTCCCTTCAGTAGTCTTTCAGGAAATTACTTAATTCTGTCTGCATAGAATATAACCAAGATTGGAGACAAACATCCTGGTGAATATTTTGTTTAAAAACATTTTACCTTTATTTTTTATGTATAAGGGTTTTTTGACTGTATGTTGCTGCCCATCATTTGCATTCAGTTCCTATGGCAGCCAGAAGAGGGAGTCAGATCCCATCATACTAGAGTTACAGAGAGTTGTGAGACATCAAGTAGTTATTGGCAATCAAACCTAGGTGTTCTGGAACAACAGCCAGGGCTCTTAACTACTTAGCTAGCTAACTTTCTAGCTCCAACTGGCAAGTATTTCAAATGTTATGAGATGAAAAACAGAATGAGTGTGTCTGTTGAGTATCATGGCTTGTAGCTAAACTATCAAATCAAATACATAAAGTATTGTAGGCCAGTTGATGCTCAAAGGTAAGATTATTCCTACAGCTCTTGCTTTAGAAGAGATTTAAAAAATGAGTGGAAGGACACAAGAACCCCTGCCCAGCCAGAGGCATGGGTTCCTTCTAGTTTGAACCTGCAACCAGAGCAGACCTGGGCTGCTGGTTCTGCACCTGCTCCTCCAACAACCAGAGGAAGCCTGACTAACCAGGTGCTCTGAAAAGCTCGGGATCATAGGTGCTCTGACATGCCCAGGATCACAGGATCACAGAGGAAGCTCAACTCCCAGGAGATCAGACACAACAGGATCTCAGGAGGTTGGTTACATCAGGATTTCAGGATCCCAAAGGCAGCTTGACTCCCAGGAGCTCTGACACACCCAGAATCTCAGGATCCCAGGATCCCAGAATCACAGGTTCACAGAGACAGCTGGACTCTGACACAACCAGTATCATAGGAGGGACAGGCTCCAGTAAGAGACAGCAAGGGCAATTAGGACTAGAGACAACCAGATGGTGAGAGGCAAGCACAAGAACATAAGCAACAGAAACCAATGCTACTTGACAACATCAGAACTTAGTTCTCCCACCATATCCAGCCCTGGATACCCTAATACACCTTAAAAGCAACATTCAGACCTAAATTCCCATCTCACTAATATGATAGAGGAATTTAAGAAGGACATAAATAACCTGCTTAAAAAAATAGGGGAGAACACACTTAAAAAGGTTATCCAGAAAATGCAAATCAAAACAACCCTGAGATTGTACCTCACACCCAGTCAGAATGGCCATGATCGAAAACTCAGGTGACAGCATATGCTGGCTAGGATGTGGAGAAAGGGGAACACTCCTCCATTGCTAGTGGGTTTACAAGCTGGTACAACCACTCTAGAAATCAGTCTGGGGGTTCCTCAGAAAATTGGACATATTACTACTTGAGGACGCAGCTATACCACTCCTGGGCATAAACCCAAAAGATGCTCCAACATATTACAAGAACACATGCTCCACTATGTTCATACCAGTCTTTATTTATAATAGCCAGAAGCTGGAAACAACCCAGATGTCCCTCAACGGAGAAATGGATTCAGAAAATGTGGTACATTTACACAATGGAGTACTACTCAGCTGTTAAAAACAATGATTTCATGACATTTGCAGGCTAATGGATGGAACTTGAAAATATCTTCCTTAGTGAGGTAACCCAGTCACGAAAGAATACATATGATACATACTCATTGACAATCAGATATTTGTCCAAACGAAGCTCGGAATATCCACAATGCAGCTCACAGAACATAATGAAACTCAAGAAGAATGAAGATCGCACTATAACATGTGATGCTTCAGTTCTACTCAGTAGTGGGAAGAGAATAATCTCTGGGAAGTAGAGGGAGAGAGGGATCTGGGAGGAAGAGGTGGGGATGGGAGGACAGTTCAGATATGGGAGGAAATGGGGGAGAAGTATACAGGGTTAGGAATTTGAAAGTAGATTTGTAGCAGTGGGGGAGGGGAAACTGGGGGACCCAAAAGGTTTCCAGGACCCAACAAGGAAGACTTTAGCCAAAATATCCAACAAAGGGGAGAGAGAACCTGTAGAGACCATATCCAGTGGATAGGCACAGCCCCCAGTTGAGGCCCATCCACCTCAAAAATATTAATTCAGTATTCCTCCTGTCAAAAGGAAATGCAGGGACAAAGAGTGGAACAGAAACTGAAGGAAAGGCCATCCAGAGACTGCCCCACCTAGGGATCCATCCCATCTTCAGACAACAAACCCAGTCACTATTGGTGATGCCAAGAAGTGCTTACTGACGGGAGCCTGGTATAGCTGTCCCCTGAGAGGCTCGGCCAGAGATGGACCAATATAGATGTGGAGGTACACAGACAAACATTGGATTGAGCATGGGACCCCAGTGGGGAAGTTAGGGCAAGGATTGTAGGAGCTGAAGGGGTTTGCAACCTCATAGGAAGAACAACAACCAGAACCCCCAATGCTCCTAGGGACTAAACCACCAACCAATGAGTACACAGCTACATATGTAGCAGAGGATTGCCTTATCTGGCATCGCTGTGAGGGGAGGCCCTTGTTCCTGTGGAGGCTTGATGGCCCAGCATAGGGGAACTCTAGGCTGCTGAGACAGGAGTCAGTGGGCGGGTGGGGAGCACCCTCAAGGAGGCAGGAGGACGGAGAAGGGGGTAGGGGGCTTGTGGAGGGGAAACTAAGAAGGAGTAATTTGAAATGTAAATAAATAAAATAACCAATGAAATAATAAAAAATGAGCGCTTCGAAATGAGTTTAAAAACATTAGTGGCAACATTGGCAACATGGAGTCCAGTTTGTGTAATCTAGGACTTAGAAATGAAACCCTACCACCCTAGTATAAAATAATCGGCTGATCTGTGCATCTGTGAGAAGTTTCCGTATCTGCCCTCTCCTCTAAGTGAGTTTAAAGCCAGAGCAATGCATGGTTTGTTTGATGAAATTTAGAAACAACGGTCTTGCTTCAAGGCCTCTTAACTAGGTGTGTGGGATCTATTCTGAAGCCATGAGAATATTCATTTAAATCTACCACAAGGGAGCACATGAGCTTACATTTGCTGCACACAATGAAGTTTTGAGTTTCTGCATGAATAAATTAGACTGCAGATCTCTGTATTCATCCTTATGAAAATAACGTAGCCATTATACAAGCTTAAAAAAAAAACAAAATTAGTGTCTTTTCAAGGATAATAGATTCTTATGGAATGTTTACAATTAAGTAAACAACAACACAGGCACTACATCACAAATTTCCATATTTTAATTGTTGTCAATGTTATGAGACCGTCGAAACTGGCTAAGACAAAAAGGGATACCCGAACGAGGAGGCTGAAATAAACAGCCTTAGCAGACATTTGTATGGAACCCAAATGGCTTTGTTTCCTAAAATTTGAGAGTAGGAAGCAAACTGAAACTATAATTTTAAACAGTGAGTGAACATTGCAGATGGAATCGCAGAGTCAATTTGTTTGGCTGGAGGGGATTAGGTGGACTTGGAAAGCAGCCAGGACACATACCTCCTCATTGCTCAGCGCCACCAGGAGAATTCCCTGGCTTCCAGACTATAATTATGTGGCAAAATCAAGAAGTGGTTATTTAAAATTCTTGACTTAGAAATGAAGAATTTATCAAAAGTTGTTATGTGACAGAAATCAAATGAACAATCACTTGGGACATCCCCGTGAGGACGCTCTTAATAACTGATGCATTTTTTTTCTTCCCCGTGTGTCTTGGTATCTCAAGGAATATCTAAACACTGTCTTTTACACCGTTTCCCCAATTATACCCATTAGTCATTCTCTCAAATGCTAATGTACTATATATTCAATATTGTCTAGGACGGTGCTGCTCAACCTGTGGGTTGTGAGCCCTTAGGGGTTTCAAAGGACTCTTTCACAAGGGTCTCATATCACATGTCATTCTTATCAGCTGTGTATGCTGTGATTCGTAGAGGTAGCAAAATTACAATCACGAAGTAGCAACAAAATAATTTCGTGGCTTGGGGTCACCACGATATGAGGAATTGTCGTAGAGGGTCGTAGCATGAGGAAGGTGGAGAACTACTACTGGTTTAAGAATTTTATGCACAGACGAAAAGCACTCCTGTAACACCTACGGTGCCCCTTCCCACTAAATCCTTAACATTAAGGAATAACCGATCGAGTCTTAAGGGCCAACCCTGAGTGTTGAAGCAGGTGAATGTCAAAATAAGGCTGACTGACATTTGACTGCTTTGAAAACCAGGCAGACTCATGAAGGTTCAGAAAGAAATCCGGGTGTCTGTCCTCAGTCCAGTAAGAAATAATCCCTATCAATGGAGGTCCAATCCAGGTGGTCCAGTGGAGGCCAGTATTTGGCAAGACCCAGGATCTAAGACATCCAGAGCTGGAAATGGAACTTGAGACAAAGAGAAGAAGTTTGGGGGTAGGAGTCCAGTTCTAAGACAAACGTGGTGCATAAGGAAAGAAGATGAGGTACAGGGAGCCCATCCCTTTAATTCTCTAAGTAGCACAACTCCAGAACTGGATCTGCGGGACAGCACAGAGCTTAAAGATTTGGGCATATGTGGGAGGGAAGAATGACAATATATTTGTGCTGCTTTCTCTCTCTCTCTCTCTTCTCTTCTTCTCTTCTTTTTTTAAGGATCAGGTAGATAAAACCAGGGCATATTTGTGAAGCAAGAGATATGTTATTCTCAAATAACTATAATGCCATCGAACAGTCCATTGGAAATACGTTATGGTGACTTAAAATTTACAATCATTGAAATGGAATTAAGTAGTTAGAAAGGAAGGCGACCCTACCTTTGTTATGTTCTTTTCAGAAGATATAGGTGGTCACATGTACAGTGCAGTGTGCTTTAACTAAAGCTATAGATTTGATATTATCGAACTATGATTAATTAGATTTAATAAATTTCAAGAGGGTCGGGGCGTGGTCTAGATTTTCATTGCCAGTCCCCTTCAGTCTGTAAAAGAAGAGCGACCGTCTCATACACTGTGTGTTTATTGGAAAGAACTTGGCTCCTGGCTGGTTTAGCTATCACCCTTATTAGATGGCATCGTTTGTATTGTCTGGAAGAAAAAAAAAATCTAGGGCATACCCCTGAAATTCAATTCACTGCGATAATTACCACATTCACAAACTTACCAGGCAGTTCAATAAAACACACCAATGAAATTAGTAGGGTCTAGCAGTAAACAAAACATACGTTCCAATGTCACAGGGGTTAATAAGAAAATTTTCGCTTTTATTGGAAATCAAACAAACGGGAAGATTGCATTGTTTGGGCAGATAACCTAAAGAAGCCACAGGTGCTTCAGAACTACCTTCCAGGTGTGTTTTATGGACTGGTCACAGCAGACGGAAGGTGATTGTGGAAAGGGAAAATGCCCAGAACATCTACCTAGTTACAGTTAATTATTAATAAGGAGATACCATTCTGTGTTTCCCATGGTAAAGAAAAGAAATGGAACATTTTGAAAGTTAAAAATCCCTTCAGTTTAAGAAAGTTAATTCTTTTTCAAATGGAAATACCTTTTGAAATTTACCGCTTAGAAGGGTAGAGGTGGGAGACATATTCAGGGAAGGTTGAACAAGACATAAGAGTACTGTGGAAATGAATGCTTTCCTCAGTCATGCCCTTGGGCCCATGTCATTTCTGTCCTCATTCTGAAACTGGATTTCTGTCCCGGATCCTGCTCTGCCCACCTCAGACTCCAGCAACAACTCCAGGCAGGCAAAGAAGATGATGATAAGCTTTTATTTCAGATTTGATCTCTTAATCCACCAGGATGCTGCCAATAAGGGTTGTTTAGGGGCTACAGAAGGAAAACGGGGTGATAACAATCGTAAGCATTTCCTAGAAGAATGTGGGAAAGCAGATCTCAGTCAAATCTCCCCACACTTCATTAAATCTCATTGTCCGCTCATCAGAAGGTACAATTGGGGGCATATTATGATTATCTTTAAAACCGAAGACTTCATAAACTGGAGTGCTCCAATTAGTGCTTGGTGTATTTTGAGGTCCCTGGCCTTGGTGTGTTGCCGTGCCTGCATGCCAGAATCTGCAATACTCTTTTAATACCAACAGGAGCAAATGTGGCTATCTCCCCGGAGGACATGGTTTTGTAACTGCCACCAAGTAACGCTCGAGACATACAAAATGTCACAGCTGCTCTTCCATTCAGTGGCTCAAACATAAGCAATAGCATAAAGAACTGGAATATCACGGAAACATCATACAGTGAGAAGTCACCAGGCAGGGAAAGAATTGAATAATTTTTTTAACCTTACGGTTTCAATTTTTGTATGCAATTGAGTAGAAAGTACTCTATACCTCATATTCACACACACACACACACACACCTCCCTATATAACCATCTATCATAAAACAGCTCCAGCAGACACTGGATTAAGGGGAGGCCAAATCACAATGGCAGTGTGTTAGAGAACATGATTGTTAATATAATGAGAGCTCAGAATTCATTAGCAGGGGACCATTTGGTGGAGGAAGATTTTTAAGTTTTGCATAAAGAGTTCTTCCATATCAATGGCCTCCTATCTTTCAGACTCTCTTCCTTAAGCTCCTGGAGGTCAGGGCACATGATTTCTTTTTTAAAATGAAGCCTTTACTCTACACCATTAATCTGTTCTGAGTAAGCAAATAAGTAATCCCTTTAATCGCCAGGGCCGATAAAACCCTGTTGGTGAGACATCAGATAGTCCCCTGCCAATTCCAGGAGAATAATTTCCACAACCAGGAAGGGGTTCAGGGTAAGTATTTCCATATAGGATGTGATGGCTGAATTAAAAGGCACTATGTTAGGAGCAGAGATGGATTATGATTTTATTGCATTATAATCCGTAGCATCATTAACTTGGATGGCATGTCCATATACACATATCTCTCTCCCATATCTCCCTCACTAGCTGCGGCTGTGCACAGATAACTGGCACCATTTATATGGGCTCCATGAGAATGAAGAGAGACCCCATCTGGACACAACTTTGAAGCATGAAATACTGCGCCTGACATACAGTGTTGGGACTGTGTCATTTTCCCTAAATGGAGCCATTAAAATTAATCTTTTCCAACCTTTAGGCCCAGTGCTGAACATATTCATCTTCTTTGACCTCCTCCAAGGTGCGACTCCTCACCATTTATTCTTTTTAGTTGATCTTTTTTAAGCCTTATCTCAAAGAGCTCAGTGGGGTTTTGTAAAATGGAGTTATTAGGCTTGAATGCATCCCATCAACAGCCCTTAGAGCAGTTTCTGGGGGGCGGGGGAAGTATACACATCTGTTTTGCAGTAAGATGAAAGCCAGCTTCCGTTTCACTTTGCCCATTGTCTTCCATGGTATTGTGTCAGATAGAGAAGGAAGGATGGGATGTTCTGCTGCATTTCTTTCTCTCATCAAGAGAGACTTAGTATGACCACGGTCACCAGTGCCATCACCACCATGTCATGGCTAACACTTTAATGAGCATATGAAGAATGACAGTGTCAATTTCCATGATGTATATACATTTGTATGCAATATATATGTGTATGTATATATATAATGAATTATATTTCTACAGTAAATGAAATTATCTTTTGCATAAATCATTTCAATTCTAGCTATCTTATGACAGCATTTCTGTCATTTTCCTTATTTATAGATGAGCAAACTGAGGCACAGAGAAGTCGGGTTCTTGTTCGAGGTCACAGAAGTAACTGGTGACAGAAGTGGACAGAGCTCTGTCAACTGCGGTAGTATACCCCAAGACTATGGGGACTTCTGAGCAAGAGGATGCTGGGAGAAAAGATAGGCCTCCACGTCACAATGTATCCAAATTGAAATTAAACAATAAAATCTGCTCTTAAGGGCTTGGCGGCAGTATGATTCCATGCACACAGAGCAAATGTGTTTCATTGCTTAATGTTAGCATTTTAATTACTTATATTAATGCTAATGGTGTACAAATCAGGAAACTATGAACACACTAAGGTTATGTTGCACATGGGTTGTCCTGCTTTTGGTGACTGCCCAGCAGTACTTGAATTTCATTTGGTGGCTTTTCACTTTGAACGAAATGAATCATTGTCTTATACTTCATAAGGCTAAACTATTTTATGAAGAACAATGATTTATTAAAAAGGCAATTGGATGAGTAACAAAAATAGCTTGTTAGACTTGCAAGGTTGGAAGATCACAAGACTCATTAAAATAGGCCATGGAGGTTTTAAAAGTTTAAAAGATGGGCTGTCGAAAATTTTCTCTGAATGATTCTTGCTTTTTCAGGGGGTTACTATTATTTGAATAAATTAATTATTTTAAGATTTGCGTGCATCTTATATGGTATGGAAACAAAGCAAAAATCCATCTAGACATGAAATTCCTTTATTTCATTAGTATGCATATTTTAATAATAACTCTGAAATCACTGATTTACAATGCTTTGTTATAAAAAAATGACTTCACACTTGACTTTGAGACTATTTCAATAAGGGCACTTTCAATATAAAAGACTTAATTCAAGTATTAAATCATGGCCAAGCGTTAGGGCTCACGACTTTAATCCCAGCACCTGGGAGCCAGAGGCAGGCAGGTGGATATCAGGGAATTTGAGGCCAAACTGGTCTGTATAGCAAGTTCCAGGCCAGTCAAGGTTGCACGGTAAGATGCAGGCTCAAGGAAAGAAAGAGAAGGGGCAGGGAGGGAAGGAAAGTGAGAAGAAGAAAGAGAATTAAGACTTGAACTGGTAGTAACTCTTGAAGAACCTATGTGTGAGGACACCGTGATTTAACAGGAAGTGGATCCTGCCCCAGAGCCCTAGCTGGATGTCCAGTTCTGTTTCAGTTGAACAAAAAAGAATGCCTTGTTCTTGTTTTATACATGGCACAAAAGCTACATAGCTGGTGACGGCCAGACCAAGAATCCACATCTCTTTTACCCGTTCTCATGCCACCTTTACACAGCATTTATTTACTCTCCATTCAACAAACCAACCAACCAACCAACAAGAAAGATGACAAAGGGTTTCCAAGACACCATTCTGGCTTCAAGGAACTTGGGATTTGACAGGCTTTTTAGCCCTGAGTGTGACTTAAATAATTCTACAGTAAATAATGTAATTATTATTCGCCTGCCACTAATGTTTTCATAACACAATCCATTTCATGTTTTAATAGCTGCATGTTCCTCTTTATTAATTAAGGCAAGCTAAGGGTGGTGTCTAAGAAAGATAACTGTACAGAGGGAGAGCCTCAGTGGAGGAGGGTTCTACAAAAGAAGCGTGGTCCCCAGCCAGATCACGACTATTAACTACAGCAAGCAGTATCTGGTCAGCTAGGCTGCTTAGAAAGAAGATCTCTAACACTTTCAGATTGAATGGGCATATCCTTTTCAATAAAATAAGATTTATCTGAGAAAGCCACTTTTCCTAAAAGAAAATCAAGGGGCATTTACCACTTTTACTTGCTTTATAGGTATGTTGATTTCATTGCTTCCTCGGGAGCAGACATATTATTGAAGACACACTCTTCAGTAATCCATTTGGTAATTATCTATGGAATCCCTACTATTCAAGGAAAGAAGACAAACCATGCAACAGATAAACGTTGCTACAGAGCAGGGAATGAAACTCAAACAAATGTACATGGTGTCCTGCTCTGGGGAAACAGCTGCTGAGGAGACTGGGGATGAGGAACAGGGGCCATTTCAGATGAAATACCAACAGCGCAGATAGTGTTTGAACTGAGACCCACCCAAGGTTCTGGATTTGTTTGAGAATTATAGCCGCAGAATTTGCTGGTAGACATCAAGTGCAAGTGAAGCTGGAGAGGATGGATCTGAGATCTGGAACATGGCAATGTGGTAGAATAGATCTGTTCTATATGTCATTGATAGATAAAAGCCTATTTGGAAGAAACAAGCCTAGGGTTTGCTACTGAGCTGCCCACCAGGCGATGCTATCTACAATGAGCGTTGTGTGCATGTAGAGGAGCTTGGGACAATACACTGCAGCATACCCCCTGGAATTTAAAGTCAAACGTTAAGAGGAGTTAGTTCACCAGAGGGATGGAAAGCTCAGGAGAAAGGAAAGACACAAAGATGAAATTATCAGGTGTCACGGTGATGACAAGGGTGTGTATGACAATGAAATGTCCCCTGAGACCCATTGGGTGGTTTCTATAAAAAGACAAATGAGCAACGAAAAGTGTCAATATGGAGAGAAACTGGAATCCTATTGTTCTGATAGTGAGAATATCAGATGGCAGAAGTCACTGTGGAAACAATTTTGCGGTTTCTTAAACAGCCTACTAGGGGAAGGGAGAGGGAAGACAGGGATATCGCTTAACGGTACAGAGGTTGTATTTTGAATGATTACAAGATTTGGCAGTAAATCATGGCAATGGCCATGGAATACTATAGGTGTATTTAAAACTTTATTTTTATTATTTCTCTTTTTAAAATTGTGTGTGTGTGAGTGTGTGTGTGTGTGTGTGTGTGTGTGTGAGATTGGGTATAAGTATTTGTGTGTGTGAATATATGTGAGCATGTATGAGTATTTGAGTGTGTGTGAGTATGTATGAGTGTGTATATGGATGAGTCCAGGAGTCCAGGAGATATCAGATCTCTTATAACTAGAGTTACAAGCAATTATGCATCACCTGATGTGAGTAATAAAACTAAGCCTGGGTACACTGAGCGTGTTTAAAGCCACTACACCGTGCAATGAAGAATAGTGAATGTGGAAAAACTTTATGATATGTATACTTTGCCATAATTAAAAAACAAGCAGCAGATGAGACTAAGAAGTAGTTACTGAGGTAGAAAGAGAAGGTGGAGAGCATGGAGGCCCAACAAGGAGCATGTGATGGATCAGAATGTGACTTCTCTTGACCTTAAAGGGTGGCACTTGGGAGGCTGGGTTGGGAAGATCAAGCTCTACTGGACCACATAGTGAGATTCAAGTCAAAGAAAGAAAGGGAGGGAGAGAGGGAGGGATAGTGGAGGGGAGGGAGGGGGGAGGGGAAAGAGCACTTGGGTAAGAGACCATGGCGACATTGAAGAAATGATGGCAGATAGAGATGAACAAGTCATGAGGTCTTACCTAATTAACATAATCACAACAGTCCTCTCTCTGAAAGATCCATTCAGTTCCCTTTCATGTTACCAGCACAAATGTTAGTATTGTCGAGACAGGGTGTACGGCTTAAATACTTGAATTAGGAAACCAGGTTGTGTTAAAAGAAACCAGAGCATAAGGAAACCAGAGCCGGGGGGACAGAAATCCTATAGCAGACACGGTTTGTCTTTTTCCCCCTGGGCCTAAAATTCATGCTTTTATTCCCTGCCCTCATAAGTATGGAATTAATCTATTTTGAAAGAAAATAGGGGACAGGGTGCTGATTGAAACTAATCAATCAGGCAGGGGGTGATTAATAGAAGGTAGTCTTGCATGTGCTGCGGGCGGATCAACAATACGGGCTGAGAAGTGGTCGTTTTATAGTTCATTACATATCTGGGTGATGTTATTTATTGTTTACTTAAGCAATAGCAATTGAAGTATAGCCAATTCCTGGGAATTAATGACCCTCTGGCAGAGGCCATTACCTCTAGACATTAACCCCAGTCAGTTCGGCTTTTCCAGGAAGGCTCCTTTGGAGAACTCCTAGTTCTCTGTCTCTTGCCACCACATTTAAAAAATAAATAAAACTTTAAATATCTTCTTAGTGGAAAACTATTACACTATTCTGAAAGTTCCACGTGATTCAAAGAAATAGTTTCTTCAAACTAGTGGAATTAGAGGGCTACGAGGACCTTTTCCTGAAGGTCTTTCTGAGTTCAGTCCTTATTGTAGACATGAACAAAAACCTGTCATAATCGGAATGCTTCACTGGGGCTCCTTTTAAAGTAAACATTTTGATTCAAGCTTTCCAGATTGTCATATAGCACCCAACCAGAGTAGGAAGAAGCTCATGCCTCTAGATCTGTCCCTTCACAAAAGTATAGAAGAAAAGGAAAATACAGACAGTGTTAATAAAAGTATGTAATGTAAGTGGTGACTCTGTCAGCCCCTTGATCTGGGCGGCAGCAGGGTGGCCTGAGACCCACAGGCTAAGATTAAGCTTGCAAAATAAAAAGTCCACTAACGGGTTTATGTTTTCAGAGCAACAAAGGACCAATATCTTCTGAACAAAAAGTAATCTTGATATTGCCAGGGTAAAGGGTTCAAGAATGTCAAAACCCTGAATGTCCTCAGTGATCCCCCAAGGAAAGAGAAACAGCATCACTAGCTCAAATACAAAGAGAGCACAGGCATTTTCACTGTGCAGATTTACAATAGAACGGATAACATCTACAGAACACATCTAACACACAGACACAAAGACATACATGTTACAGACGACAGAAATGCACACACACACATGCTTATACTGTTCAGATCTTTTGCACGATCACACTGTATTCCAGGTACCCACAGCCTTAGTCCCATTTCACCCACAAGGAGAGAGATAAGCGAAAGCATCAAACGACTTGGCCAATGTCACGCAGCTGATAAATGCAGTACAGACCGAAACCCATCCACGGTTTATTCCTTTAATGCTGTGCTACTGGAGATTGGGAAGAAAATTATCAGAAGTCTATGTCCATACTTGAAACCATAGTCTTCATACTATGACTATTCTAAATGTCCTTTTCGATTTAATACAAGTCCTCCTAACTCTATTGTAACTTTTCATTTGTGGAGAAGGAAAGTCAGACACAAAAGTGGGACAGAGAATGGTAGTAAGTTGTCCTGAATCTTGAGTCTCCCTCAAGCTGGGAAACCTTGTGAACAATAGCTTTCCACTGACTCTGATCAGAGCAGGTTAGCTTGATCACTTGGCCGTTTCTTTCTGGAATTCCCGAACATCCGGACCAATCGACTTGCAGGAGAACCTCTCCCCTTCATTCTTCCGTTTCCCACGTGATTCCTAATTTTCTTTCCATATGTCACCATCCATCGACCAAAGGAGAAAAGATCATAGTATCACTTTTGATTCACACTGGGTAAACATATGGAAGGATTTTCCACTACATCCGTGACATGTGTTTGACACGGCTGTGGGTTAGGAGTACAGTATGAGCCAGGGATACAAGTGTGAAAGGAGCCAGCACAGAGAAAGTGGGATGAGAAAAGAAAGATTGGCAGCTTAAGTACCAACTCCAGTGAGAGTAACATACACACACACACACACACACACTCATGAATACACAACACACTCTGCGCACACACCACACTGCATACACACACATCATACACAGTTGCACACCACACACACATTCATGCATATACATCATATTTTGCACACACACCACACTGCTTACATACAAACCATACATACCATCACACCATGCACACACACAGACGTATGCATTCATACCACACCACACACATGCATATACAGCACACTGCATACACATATACCATACATACATGCACACACATACTACACACACACTACTGAACACACACACCTACTGCATACACATACACACACATGCATGCATGTATACATGCCACACTCTGCACACACACCACATTACATGTACACCACACTTTCCACACACATATAAATACATACCACACACTGCACACATATCACACTGCACACACAAACCATACACATATGCTCATGCACACATACACACACTGCATTCACATATACATACACATATACCACATACTGCACACATACACAGACACAGACACACACACAGACACACACACACACACCCTACACATACAATATTTCACAGTGTGCATGTATATACCTTTCCTCAACAAACTTACCCTGGCATTATATTTATAAACACTTTTTACTCATAGCGATAATAGCAGGTAATTTTCACTATACTCCTTTGCAAAAGACACTATTCAAATTCTCATTTCAGACAAGAAAATAGAGGCTTAGAGAGGTTAATTAACTTGCCATTCTCTAAGCCAGAAGAGGGCAGAGTCAGGACCTGAGCCCGTGTGGTCAGACTCCAGAGTCTGATCTGTACTGGTGTGTAGCTGGCCCAGTGGGAGCCCAGTCACGGCTTAGGTCTGCCCAGCGAGCCTGTGGACTAAGACTTAGTAACTCGAGAGTCTTTGTAAAGACTACGCCCTCCCTAATCTACTTCTGACAAAGATCAAGACTTACCGATGACAAAGTGTCATTTCTGGGCTTTGTTTAGAGACACCATTGGGAACAGCGCTTGTTCTTTAAGAGATCCATGAAGTAAGAAGGGTCTTGCGTGTTGACTGTTCTTACACATGCGACAATGTTTTTTTTAACCATGTATTTGAACATATCACTCTGATTCAAATTCAAGAATAAAATCTCAAAAATGTGAACAAAACCAAATTTTACTGGGCTCTTGCATGCTCCGCACGCCATACATGTTACCTTCCGCCGTCTTACTTCAGGAGACTGAATGTTCCTGAGTATGCCGTGTGCCACATTGCCCTGCCGCCATGCGTGGATTGAAATCCTAATCTGGTGAGATGTAGTGAGGGTGGGGACTCTCTTTTATGACTAATAAATTTTTAATTAACTGATTTAAGCTTTTTTACAGCCCAATCACTGTCTCCGCCTCCCAGTCCCTTCCTCACAGGGTCGTTCCCCCTCTCGACTCCCCTTCTCGAACTCTGAAAGGGTGGGGCCCGCCCAGGGTTGGGGCTCTTTTCAGTAACTACTCCATAGCTATTTCTTCTGAATGAAAACTTTTCCCTCCCGGGGGGAGTGTTGTGGTAAAAATTAAGAAGGAACATTTTCTATCAGTTTCTGTGAACCGGATTCTGTGAACCAGATTCTCTCACTCTAGCAGCTACTCTGCTACTCAGTCTGCAAGCCGCCCTCTCCCAGCTGTCTCCCTTTTAACTGCTCTCTCTGTGTGGTCCCTTGGGCGGTAGTTACACACACACACACACACACACACACACACACACACACACACACACACACACACACACACCTCATTCTGTGGGCCCTGCGTATTCTCACTCTGCGTAGGCAACAGAACCAGATCTGCATGCTCCAACTGCCTTTCAGCCATTTCTTTCATATACTGAGCTCTTTAGCCCAGTAAAATCAAAGTTCCAAGGTTCCAGAAACTTGTAATTTAGCAATTAGATTTATACGCTAAATTCTCAAGCCACAATTCATCCGCACAATAAATTCACTGCCAATTGATAAAGATATAAACCGCCCACCTAGACAAGACAAAATCGATCTACTTCACCTAAATCTGAACCATCCGCTTCTGTAAGCTCCATCTTGATCTCTCTCCTTCCTCCTCTCCCCCACCTTACAAAACCTTCAACCCTACCCCACTCTCTGCTGTCCAATCATGTATCGCCTTGACATCACCTACAGGGAAGAATCAAGACCCAAGGCCCAGGAAGCTCAGAAAATTTAAACAACTTAAGAAACTCATGAGGCCCATCTTTGGGTAGCTTACATAAATCATAAGAGACCAGAGGTAGACCATTTGGTGGAACTATCTGCAAGCTATGCTGGGAGTTCCAGTGATGTACCTTTGGAGAGTTGACACACACACTGGGGCTTTCCAGCAACAGTGACAGAGGCTGCCTGTGAGTCAGCCAAGCTCCTGTTCGCAAGCTCTTACCCACACTCCTGTAAGTAACATTAAACAACTCATTGCTTCTTTAAGCTGAACATCGGCGGGGCTGTTTCTGTGGTCTGCCATCTCCCGAGAATAAGCAAGCAACAGAGGATAACTACCGTTTTTTAGAAAGCTGGGAGGGGCTGGGAGGTGGCTAAGTGAGCAAAAGTATCTGTTGTGTAGGTTATGAGGGCCTGAAGAGGCCTCTAATGATCAAGTATAAGGGTGAGCCAGGCCATGTACATCTATAGCTCCAGTGCTTTGTGAGGGAGGAATCAGGGGGATCGCCCAATCTTGCTTTCTGCCAGCCTACCTCCAAGTACAGTGATGGAGCCCATCCCAAAGAAACAGGGCTGAGAGGGGAAGAGTAGGGCATCAGACAACCTCTTCTGGCCTTTGAACATCTGTGAAAGTTCCTACACTGCACCCTCCCATATGCTATCGTCATGCATCATACAAGAACAAAGGAAAGAAATGACAGGCTTTCTCGACTCCCTAATCTAGCGGGAGTTTATGTATGATTCAGAGGTATCACGTGGGCCTTTGCCAGACACAAGATCAGCTGGGTCAGCTGGATCCTTAGTCTTAGATGTCTTCACTTCTAAAACTGTGGAAAATCAGTGCTGGCTGTAAACCACCTAGCTTGTGGTTATCTGTCAAAGTGACCCAAAGGATTAAGAAACCTTTCTGGACTCTTCATTCTCTTTTCTCTTCTTTCCAGAGGAGATCACATGACTGAGAGACATACAGTGACTTCCCCAAGTTATACCAAGTGATGGGGCTGTTTTTCACTCAGCCATTCTATATGGACTTTCAAATAGAGCTTGTGGGTTCAACCGGCAAGTGAGAAATTAATCGCTGTAGCTGGAATTTGCTGGCATTTGTATAGCATGCTCCCTAAGATTCCACACATTCATCTGTCAAAGATGCCCCTCCTGAACCTTCAGCACAGTGGGGTGAATAGTACTCACATGTCACAATAGGGAAGGGCTGTGGATTAAGTGGAGAAAAGGCTGGTGGGTGAGAGTACTTGTCTTGTAAATAATTCATCCCATTCACCTGGAACACCTGTCATGTGTCACAGGAGTCCTCCCAGTGACAGCTACACTAACATATGTCTTTCCACCAAGGCAGGTCCAAACACAGCATGGTGGGTCCTCCATATTTGCCTAATGATCAAATCAACTATTTTCAAGACAATGTCTGGCTTAGATGTTGTTACTTGATTAATCCCCCTGTCCCCAATTAATACACTGAATTCCTAATCCCCATTACCTGGGAATGTGACTGTTTGGACACAACCTTTAAAAGGCCATTAGTGTCGAACAGGGACCTGAGAATGAGCTTTGACAAATGCAAAGGGTATCCTTAGAAGAAGAGGGGGCTTTGGATCCACGTAAATAACAGGATACAAACAGACAGGAGGGAGAGCCTGGAGAGATGCAGGGAGAAGAAGGATGTTTGAAGAAACAAGGGGTATCGATGTGTTGACCTTAGATTTCTAGCCTGCAAAATGCTGAGAGAACAAATTTCTCTTGTTTAAGATGACAATCTGTGGTGTTTTGTTATGGGACCATCAACAGACTAACACAAACATCAAGTTTAACAGTCCCAAAGTTTGCTTTTAATGTTTGTCTAAAGCTTAAGCATTCAAGGTAAGTGTGCAAAATAAATATTTGAAAACTATTTGATATATCACCATTTAGGGTAGAGATTCTTCCCTGTCCTTCATTAAAGTTCTGAGCAACCCATTTGCCCACTTGACTTCTAAAAGTTCCACAGCATGTACTATTCCGTTTGCTATAGACTAAGCGTTCCCCCAAGGAAGGCTTTTAAATTAAATACCTTCCAACATTACCTGGAGGATTCCCAAATAATGCATTTGACATTTCGATGCAAATTACAAGCGAATATTTAGCAGCAGATCCCACAACTCAATTATTGTCCTGTGAAAGATGTAAGGAGACCTGGGATGCCCCTGACTGATGAAAGGAGAATGGAGTTTTGACTCTCCGTGACAGTTTGCTCCCCTCTACACCTTTTGAGAACTAAACTTTGAACCACACACACATCAAATGTAGCTCTTTAAATAAACGGTTATGGAGAACCTAGCATGTGCAAGCATAAAATTTGTTTATGTACCCATTATAGAATTGGGGGATTGGGAAAATTGATATTAATAGTGGAGTCGTTTTCATTAGAAATAAAATGTTATATTTTAAAATAATCAGTACCACTAGTTGTAGATATCCTACTCCTTATATTTACATAAAGCAAACCCAAAGATGAAAAAGTACTGATATTCTAGGGATGGAATGATGTTAAGCAGTACATAGCCTTTGTCAGGAATGGAGTGCAGAATGGGGACTTCCAGTCATAATTAAACCATTAGATACCCTACACTGGGATATTCAGTGACAAGAAACGTCACAATTTGGCTCAACTTTTACAAAGTATTCATATCAGAACTCTCTACTGAGACCTCCTACCATGTTCTACTGAAAATCAGTCCCTTGTGAAAGTTTGAATTACAAGTATCTCCCAAAGGATCATATGATGAGAGCTTGGTCTCCAGCAGTGTTATTTAGAGGTGAATCAGACATGAAGGCCTTGGCCTATCTAATGGTGGATTCACGGTGGAATGGATGGTTGACATTGCTGGCGTCCGTGGAAGTTGGACCTGGCTAGAGGAAGTGGCTTGCCTTCTGGCAGCATGCTTGAAGAATGTGTAGTGGTCTTGGCCTCTTCTTCCATCTGTCTCTGTTCCCCAGCTACCAGGACGTGAGGCTATTCCTTTGTCACTCTTTCCTTCTGTCATGATGCACTGCCTCATTATAAACCTATGTTAACGGAGCCTCTGGCACCAAAAGTCACCACCACCATTCTTTACATTTAGTCAGTTGTCTCAGGTGTTTAGTCAGTGGGAGAAAGTTAACTGAGACATAGTGGAATACCATGAAGACTCCAAGAATGGAGAGAAGTCACTGTATGAATTCACTTAGTTAGCAGGAATAAATCTATTCTAATTGAAAAGGGGGGAGGGGAGGAAGTAAGAGAGAGAATGTGAGGTGGCTTTCAAGCACCAATTATCTAGGCACTTGTTCCATTTTACAGAGTCGGAGAATACACCATTCGCTCTCTAGAAAAGGGCAGGAGAGCATTTAGCCCACAGAGACCATCCTGGAGAGCCAGACCCGACGTGTTCAGAGATGCATTTTGCAAGCAGTTGCCACAAAATGACAGCCTTTAAACCCCACCCTACCATTTTCTACACATTTGAGAGGCAGCAAGCACCATGTGAAACCCTGACGCATCCTCACCAGGTTTACCTGACGAAAAGGTCATATGAAAAATATGCTTAGTAACACTTCCCCTACAGAAAGAGCTGCTGACTTCAGGTAATCTGGGGATCCTTAGAAAGGATAATTCCCTCCCCTCCGTTCTACAAGTCTGTGGTTCTGGGTGTTTATAATCAGCAGTTTTTAAAACCTCTATTGAATGAGCCTCATCAGCCACCACTAAGGAAGTTCTCTCTCTGGTAACATATACCAGCTAGCTCCCAAGGCTTGTACGTGTGCATCTAGTTCATGAAGCTGTCTAATAGATGAAATCGACATTTAAAAAGGCATGCCTTCACAGATGTTGTGAAGTAGAAGAAACAAAAAGTATTGGGGTTTAAGTGAGGACTGGGAGAAAAGGGTGGAATAGAAAGAGGTGGGGAGAAGATTTCATCGGAAATAAATGTATATGGAGACGTAGTAGGAGAGAGGCTACCCAGAGAGCTCATTTAAAACCAAAACTTAAAAAAAAAACTTTAAACATGTGGACTGATTCATACAAGTTGTTAAAATCAAAATAGATCCAAAGGGAGAGGTTTGTGCATCAAAAAAATATGAGATAACTATTAAAAGTCCTTTTTTTCAAAAAGCAAATCTGTCAGATATGGTAGCTCACACCGTTTATGGCAGCATTTGAGAAGCTGAGGCAGGAGAATTATCATTTTGAGGCCAGATGGGGTAACATATTCTATGGCTTTTCAAAGTAAAAAAAAACAAAAATCATCAAACAAACAAAAACCAATCCTCTTCTTATAAATAGCAGATTATATTAGAAATGACATCAAGTCTCTTAATTTTTCTTACAATTTACTCCGCCAATATATTGCACTTGTCAAAATAAAAAGTAAACCCTCCCAAGAACTCAGTAAATTGATTTCAAATAAGCTAAAAACCTCATGACAGTCACATTTCATACTGGAGTTGGGATTAACATTGGCCTAGAGAACAAAATAAGATCATTTTGGTTTTACGGTTAACACAATTAGTCAATTAGTGTCAAAAGTCTCAGATATCCCTAGTGGCACTATCAGGATTTAGCTCACACTGATGGTTATAGATTCCTAAGGACTTAAGCAGAAATTGTCCCTTTGAGCAGTTCTGTGCTCCAGATCCTTAATCTCCTTCCCTGTGTAGGAAGGTGATCCTTTTCAGGGAGACCTCAATCTAAATGGAGAGTAGGGATTTTTAAAAAAAAGTCAAATTACAGTCGGTGGTAATAGGAAGCAACAGAGGGCCAGATAACCCCCAAAGGCTGCTAATCCAAAATGCAGTCAGCTTTGGCCAAATGGAGATATAAGATGGATAAGCTGGAGACTGATCCGATCATAATCCCCAAACTTCACAACCCAGCATTTCTTTTTCCACCTTAAAAATCATCTCTTAGCTCTAGCTAAGAAAGTAAAAGTAAAACCAGTGAGTCCCCAGCCTAGTCTATTCCTGAGAAGGACGCTAGCCACCTGGCTGACAATGGATGTTGGTGATTTCGGTCCCCCTCTGCCACAGGATTTGCCACCACTCTCTACTGTCGCAAATTCTCAGCACCATCTACTTCTCTGAGACATAGTACATAGAACAAAGTCAGGCAGGTGCCATTTAAACAGTGCCACACATCAAGAAAACAAGCGAGTGCTTGCTGAAGTAGGCTAACCCTGTCTGGTCCTCTAACCTCCATTACAGAACAAGTAGGGTTAAGCACAGCAAACAGAAGTCAATACGTCCGTGCTCTATAAGTGGGCCAAACTGTGCAAATATCATCATTCGAACGTTGAGAGCACATCGCTGTCGGGAGCTTTTAAAAGGTTATGAAGATATCCCCTTTCAGTCAAAGAAAGCAAATATATACAAATGATCATAATTTATTAATCTTGTTTTTTCTTTCGGAAGTTAAGGCACGGAAGACAGCGACATTATACCTGATTTGAATGGCACGGGAGTGTATGTGCTGGGAGGTGTGGGCTGAGGTCAGGAAACATAAAGGCAGGACACATAGAGCCCAGCAAGATTCCATAATTGAATTAGATGCTCATATGAATGTTTGAATTTCACACATCTATTTCTATATTCAGAAAGGAAGAGGGAGACGAACATGCACAAAAAGATGAGGCATTGAAACGGGAAAATATCGGTATTGAAAAGAAACAATGGCGCTTCACTCTTTAGAAGCCAAATAGCTCTTGAGCCATTGCAAACTTGCTTTTTTGGACTCCTGTGTGGATGAGAGCCAACACAGGAAGCTTGCAAGAGGTCAGGCACCAACTCTGTGCTTCATGCATCTGAATTCACAGCATCTTTCAAGGACTCAGCAGGGCATGGAATACTGTGATGCTCACTTTCCAAAGGTAAGCTGCAAGGTATGGTGCATTTAAGTCTTGTTCCAAGGGCTGAGTATGGGGCTGCACACTTAGAAGGCCACCTTTAGGACCTGGAGTCAAGATCATCATATACCAGTTTGAGGCCAGTCTAAGCTATGAAATGAGTTCCAGGCAGCCAGACCAATCAATGATATGTCGCAGGGCCCTGTCTCAAAAAATACAATGTATTCCAATAATAATTAGTAACAATTTTCATTGGGAAAAGAGAGTCAGAAACAGCCTGGCTCCAAGGCTCCCTGTTGTCCAATCATAGTCCCTTCTTACTTCATTCACTAGGGACAAAATGGAGTATTCCTATGAATGTCTCATATGGGGTGTTGATTAGAGCACTGTTAATCTCTAATGTGCCACCAGAATGCTCTAAAGCAAGGTAAGGTTAAAAAAAAATGCAGCTTCCAGTTGACATTCAGCACTCAAGTTTAAGGACTCTCTGTGTTGGAGGAAAGGCTCTGTGGGTCACGAAATTATGCACATGAAATCATTTTTGAAATACTGCACATGGGGACATGAGTGTGCTGCTCTTCCAAGACCCAGTGGCTAAGCAGTCAAGCTCTGACCGAAGATTAAGTACCACACATTGGGCACTTTTTCCTTGAGCAAAAGGACACATACTATACTTCCCACATTGTGTGCACAGATGATCTGTTTTATCTCTAATGAACCCTTAAAACATAACCTACTTGAACCCCAGTGAGGGTAGTGATGCCCCCTTCCCTGGATAGGAAAACAAAAGTATGTCTGGAAGTCATTTAGCACAGGGTTTGGCATAGTTCCATGTAGTCTTATTATCATTGTGTGAGTGTGTAAGAACATGGTGTGGTGTGTGTGTGTGTGTGTGTGTGTGTGTGTGTGTGTGTGTGTACAAGTTCCTGTCCACATGCCTATGCCTGTGAAGACCAGAGGTCTACATGGGGCTGCCTTACTGAATCACTATCAATCTTATTTTTGAGACACAGTCTGTCATTCAACCTGGAGCTCAACAATTCTGTCAGAGAGGCTGACTCCAAAGTCCCAGGGATCCTCCTGTCTTTGCCTCTCCCGTTCTAGGGTTCTGTGATCACAGTCATACACCAGATTTTTACACAGATGCTGGGGATCAGAGCCTTGGGCTTGCATGGAAGACATCTTACTAAGTCATCTCTGAAGACCCTCACTATTCATTTTTAACATTTGGTAATGTTGAATTTAAAAAGATACTGGGCTTTCTAATCCTTATACTCCAAAATGATACTGTACTTAACACATTGATGATGATCTGTTTTATCTCTAATGAACCCTTAAAATTAACTATTAATTTTATTAATGCAATATGTGTAGGTAACTGAAATCAGTATGTTAAATGACTCGTTAAAGAAAAAAAAAAACCTTTCTCTTCTCAATGTGACCACTTCTCTTGTATTTTTCCAGTTAGAGTTACTTTAGCCATATTCCTTGTCATCTTGAAGGGAGTCACTATGGGCTAAATGTCTTATTTCCTCCCACATCCATGCATTGATGACCTCAATCCTTAATATGGATCTACTTGGGGAAAGCCCTTTAAGGGATACAATGCTACTGCTTCTTTTTCTTATTTAACAGGTTTGGGTAGGAAATGCCCACTATGCCAACCAGGCTCCCCACTTTGGACTAATACATCAGTTCCTCAGCTGCTGGGAGTGCTAGTGGTTATTAGTTAGCAGTTGAGCCTCAGAATATCTTTCAATCATAAAGAACTACCTTTCCTAAGGCCATTTTCCATCCTGACCTAGATTGAGATGGTACAACAAAATCTCACAGGGCGGGGAGATCAAACATCAGACTCTGATCAAGGCACCGGTATATTCAGTTCCCGGTGTCAATGCTCTTCCTGCCATGCAGGTGTCTATCCGTTTGCATTACAGATGGTGGCTCTCATTCAAGGACATTCGGTTGCACCATGGGAGTCCCATCCTCATGACCTCACACACCTTAAAGAGTTAACACCCCACCCTCACCCCCCCCCCAAAAAAAAATCCATGTTCGGGATTAAAGTTTTCAATGGATGGATTTGGAAGGGAAGAAAACATTGGCCTGTAGTGATTTCCTTGAAGATGCCCAGATCCAGAGAGGAAGCATGAGGTCAGCCTACTACATTGCTTCAGCAGCCCAGAAGCAGAGAGAGAGGAGGAAGTGGGAGTCAAGTTATAAAGCTTCAAAGGCCTTCCCTAGAGTTACATGGCATATGGTATAGCTTTATTTCCCATATAATCCCCATGGTGCTAAAACAGAACCAGTAGCTGGGAACTAACTGTCCAAATAACGAACCTAGGGGAGACAGTTTTAGATGCAAACCGCAGGAAATAAGTCTGCTAGCCATTTCAACTTCTTTGAGGGGTAACTCTCAAAGAAGATTCCTACGGAAACATTCTGCACAGGGTATTTTGCTGAGAAACTGGCCCAAGGACATTGCTTATAGAATTCTTTCCATGGCAGCAAATCTAGCAAACTTAAATACATGTTTTCCCCTATCCTCTCCTATATAAATGTATTGCTCTTCGTCAAGTCAATAGTGACAATTAATATAACAATAACTACTTCCTTTTCTTTTAGAAATTGGGTTTTAGATGTAATGAAACTATTGTTTATTCAGAATATTAGTTTTGATGAACTTTATTTTCTCACAGCATGTCAATAGATCTGTTAAGTGTCTTTATAAATATTGAAATGTTCATATAAGTACTCCAGCAATTCTTAGTTCTTGCATGTATCTCTACTACAATCCTCCACCTGGTTGTTTTCACACCTACAGTTCTGTACAGATGTCATCTTGACAATTGATTTTATCATCTCCTTTTGTCAGGATTGCTATTTCACAAATATCATACATTTATCTTTCTTGGTTAACACTGTTTTGGTTTTGTTTTGTTTGCTAGAGTTAATATTTCTATAACTTCCTCTAAGATGGAATATTAGGAATTCATCTACATTATTTTTATTCTCCACTCACATATGACTGTTAGTTTACCTGGGTATAAAATTTTTAGGGGGGGCATGTTATCTAGACCTTTTAGCTTTATTATTTTTTCATAAAAAGTTAAAAGTCATTCTTATGTTCTTCTCTTTGGATATGATTATTTTTGAAACTTTGGAAGGTAAAGACAAATGTATTTGTTTTGCTGTTTCCTCTTCTCAGAAATTTCTTACAATGTAAAAAAATTTTCTTAGATTGATTCTATGATTTTATTTTCTATTTCTTGCCTTTAGAATATTGTTTCTTAATTTAAATTCCAACTGTTTTTGTTTTTGTTACTCTACTGTCCTAGTATGTTTTTAATTGTCAAGCACACTCTTGGACTACTTTTTGTAGTGATAGCTCTTGCTAAAGGTATATTTCTTTTTCCTCTTTGTATTTAAGTCCTTTACCGTTTGGATTTTTTTTTATTGTTTCTATAAAATTCTGCTTTGTCTAGATGTTTACATCTCTCTCAATTTGGTTTTCCTAAAGTGTTAGATGATTCTTGATATTTCTCTTAATATTTATAAATACTGGCTTTATATGTGTCTGGGGCTCACTGTAGCCTTCATCAGGTATCCCTGTGTTTCTTCAGTGGAAAGATCCAGAGTATATCCTCCAGGAGTGTGGACTTGGGAAACTTTAGTGAGATCTGTCTATTGGCCTCCTACCAGCCTCATGCCTTACCTGAGCCTCCAAGAGTGTCTTAGTTTCTGGCATCTGTAGGTCTGTTTCATGGAGTAGGCTGAGTCTTGGTCAACCTACCCTCTGAAGGTTCTGTACAGTTAATTCTGCTTGAAGTGTTGTCAGTCACCATCTGGTTTCATGTTTCAGCAAGATGCTAACAGATGTCTGCTACTATCTTCCCTTCCTCTTTCTCCTTCTTCTCTTTGAATTAGTACCACTTTGGCTTTCTTGGGCTCTTGCATTAGGTTTTAGGCAGGGAAAACTTCATATGTGAGAACATTGTCATTTGAAGTAGAAATCCCATAATGTGTCTTATTTTAAAAATGCCTTTCTCAGTTAAGGAATTGCGATTAATTAAGAGTAATTTTAAAGACATCAACATCTGGATTCTATACGAAATAAAACCCTTGATTCACTAAAGTTAAGGCTATAGTTGATTTATTATATTGAATCAACAAAGGGAAGTTTATACTTTCCAAACAGAAAAGGAAGACATGGTACAAAGCTACAGAGTCAGATTTTTATTATAAAATTTGGTGAGATTTTTAAAACGAGTTCTTAAATATCACATTCTTTATAAAATGTTTAATGAAGCATTTAGGTTAAATTATATATTGTGGATTTAGTACGGAATAGACAGCATTAGGCAAGGACTCTGTTATGTGTTGTTTCTATTTTCCGAAGAGAATTGTATTTTAAACTAAAATACTGCCATTCTCCGAAACCCTGTGCCAGTAATTAGAATGATGTAAAACCACTATGCATTCAAAGAGAAGGCTAAAGGCCAATCTCAACATCAGAAACATAAGCCAACAAGGTTCTAGAGATGGCTAATATTATTACACAGAATCATTTAAACAGGTACAGGGAATTGTGGCATATAATGAAGTAAAGGCTTTTGAAATTTGCCTCAAAATGTTGCTGTGTTTTTATGTGTAAGGAAGAGAGGCATAAGAGAAACTCAAATGAGAAGACTGACAAATATGGCATGTATGTGGAGTGCACAAGCCAGCTCTGGCAGAGTACCTCCTCATCCTGGCATGATGGCGTCTATAAATTATTGAAACTTCTAGCCTCATAGTAATGATTGGTAATAAGTCCAAATGCACTGGGGCATGAGAAAATATCAAAACATTATACCGAGTGTTAATTGTTATTGTTGGGCCCAGAGATTATTCCAATAAGTAACATTTGTTGAAAATAATTATACACATTTACATGGTAGAATCCAATTGTAGACCATTCTGGAAGAGTAAATACAACATTCATATTTACTTGTTACAAGAATTGAAAAGTAGTCTTTAAAGACTTGGATGGCGCTTGTTGGCTATGCTATAATGAAGGTTAGACCGATCTATGATTTCTAGATTGTCATGTGTATGTCTTCATTTTATTACACTGACATGAAGCCTGACTGGAGAGCTCCGATAAGACATGCACTGCGATGGAACTTTGCATATTTATAGTAAGGAAGATTCAGCGCTATTCACATCTTCCAGTCAATATGCCCAAGTGATGAAATGTGCTTCCAGCTTGCATTGGTTACAAGAATCACATTTTTACCTGGAAGGATTTTCTTTGGGATAAAAATAGGTAAATGAACATCTCTTAATGAAAAATTAAAGGACTCCATATATGATATCCATGTGTTATGTGTACCCAATTCAGGTCTATGGGGAGACAGGTATGCAAGCCATCGATTTCAGTGACAATGTAAAGATTTGTCAAATATTTCAATCACTTTATTAAATAATAAAATTATTATTAAGTACATAGAATTTAATAATAATTTAGAGGTATATAAATTAGATTAATTAATGAATTAGAGGTAGATAAATTAATTGTTTAGAGATAAATTATATTTTAATGAAATGTTTTAAGATTCATATTATAGAAAACTATGTGGTACAACACATAAAGGTAGCATG
Organism: Rattus rattus; assembly: GCF_011064425.1. Classification (NCBI taxonomy): domain Eukaryota; kingdom Metazoa; phylum Chordata; class Mammalia; order Rodentia; family Muridae; genus Rattus; species Rattus rattus. Next base: position 227,639,891 of record NC_046155.1, on the reverse strand, counting down.
TTATGGACAAGATTTTGGAACAGAAAAAGATATTACATAAGGAAATGTCAGTCAAGTATAGACATTAGTTAATAAATCCACAAGGAACAAAATATCAAAAATTTTGAATCAGGAAAATTGATGTCGCTGATATTTGCTTCCGTAACTATGCTAGTATGGCTTGGTACAGCACTGGCTTGTGCTTGCCTATTTCTTTTTCCTTTTTCCTTTTCTCTTTGGGTTTTGTTGTACAATTGAAAAGTAAACAAAAGAAAAATGTAGCCACAATGACTAATGCTGATACAATGCAAAAGTTACTAAATCTTTCCAACAAATACTGTTATTTGCAGAAATAATTTATAGATTTCTTAGTTAGTGGCATAATCTCTATACATGAGAAATAGTTTATACTTTATCACACTCATAATATTTTCTTGAATTTCAGTATTTTCCATGAGCTACTAAGTATTTGACTGATATGTGTAGAGTGGTAGGACAGAATTAAGAGTCATGATTTCTGCTGCTGGTACTGTTTTTGTCCTGGGTGAGACAGTTCATCTCTCTTGAACTGGGTGCTTTCACATGTTAAGTTGGCCAGTCTGTGTGCTCTCTCAATGTTCCTATTGACGTTAGCTCAAGTTGGCTAATGTATGTTATTAATTTCTTTAATGTTATGTTTTTAAAATGTTATTATATTGCTAAATTGCATCTCATTTTTCAAGACAATAAAAATGTCCAAATAAGTACAATAAGCTTTTGAACTGGTGTGGTAGTTTTCGTGAATACAGTATGTCTCATAAAAAAGACATTCAAGCATAGCCTTCCACTGCCTCTTATGAGTAGGTAGATAGAAGTAGAGGACCCATTATTCAAATAGGGAACCATTTTATCAATAGTTTCATTGTTTACAAAGAAAACTAAGCTACATCCTGGCCATTATTTTCAGGCTTATGATATGAAAAATGATCTTTTAGTCTATGTAGCTACAAATAGGTTCCTTTTTCTAATTCTGTGTGTTCAGCTGAAAAGCAAATGTATCATTTGTAATTGAGCCATGCAGAAAGGTTAGATATAGCCCTGTTGATTTTTCTCCAATTTTGAGCTATAATTTACACAATTTATTCATAGGGAAGAGTACAGAAATGGAATTTTCATGAAGTTATACCCCATTCAGGAAGAATGATGCTTCAAAAGCCCCACGTGTTCTGCATAATGCAATGGTGAAAAAAATAAATTGCATTTGAATTTGTTTCCTTTCTAAGCTCCATTTGTGCTTTGATCCTAAAGAAAGATGGTTCTGAGTCCTTGGAAATAATCCACGTACGATACACTGATGAATCCATTTGGAGACTACACTGCCAAATGGTGAGTTCCCTTCATTGACTCTCCACAATTCTCCCATCACTCCAAACTTGAGAACTGATTGAGGGGAAAAGTTGCTTTTGATGAAAGTTGGCAGTTTATACTTTTGGTTAAAAAGTAAAAGAATCTATCTATCTATCTATCTATCTATCTATCTATCTATCTATCTATCTATCTATCTACCTATCTATCTACCTCCATCCATCATTTTTTCATCTATTTACCTACCTGTTTATCATCTATCATTTACTTATTATCGATCTGTCATCTCACCAATAAGAACACCTTTTTTGATATGTTAATGTGATCAGACCATTGTTAACACCAAACAAGAGTCCCTGGCCAAAATCTATGTGACCAGGCCTGTACTGGGCACAGCTGCAGCTTAGTTGGCCCTGAAACCATGCCCCATCTGTAAGGGTTGGATGCTCAGTGACACTGGCCAGTCTGAAGCCAATTTAAAGAAGGCTGAGAAAGCTAGGCAGACAGATGGCAAAGCAATAGAGTAATGAGGAAAATTTAGCGTATGTTGATAATGCATTTCTCTTTCCAAGAGGATGCTGCAAACTATCAAGTAACACTTCATAATGGAGCATCAATCACTCACAGGCATGCGAACATTGGTGCTAACCATAAAATGTCAGTCAAGGTGTTCATAAATATCTCCGTATGTAAACAGAGTACAGCAGTCTGCTAATACAATTAGCAATATGCACCTCATAGCACAATTAGAACTTCCAACCCCATTGGTTTATCTCTTACCGTATTATCCTCTTAGGACCGTCTCATTATTGTTTGTTTTGGTTTTGATTTTTGCTGCGGGATTCGGATCAAGAGAAGCCGAAAGTGTTAGGAACGTGGGTTGAACCAAACGCAGATGAAATGTCATTATGGCTTCTGTACCCCACAAAGAAGGGAAGACCTGAAGGAAAGCTAACACAGAGATGCACAATGTACAGCAGGAGGGTGGAGCTGGATTGCATCCCGATACAACTTTTAGGTACTAATGGGTTCTGATTAGGAGACATTTCCTGCCTCCATTTATATTCTTAGCCTGTCCTTCTGTTTGCTGGGTGGAGAGTGGATTGGAAGAGACTGCAGAGGAAAACAGATTTGGAGAGTGTTGTAGTTTCCTGTGAAATGAACAGCCTGGTTTGGGGCTGCACTATAACAACGTTTACAATGTGACTAACAGGATGGATGGACAGAAGGGCACCAACCAGCCTTGGTTGTCGCCGCCCCCTGGCACCCCTCCTTCCTTTATAAAGTTGCTTTTTGTGCTCTAAATCCCAATGCCATTATGATTTATGGCCGCATGAAATCTTTTAAATTAAGATTTGTTTGATTGTCTGTTCCTATTAAGGTGACTATAATAGCAATTTTCCTTTTCCAAACAAATGTTTTGCCTCGCACCGCGAGTCAAGAGCCCGTGCGTGGATTCTGACGGTGATTAATTTCTACCTCTAAATTCTTTATTTTCTATAACTAATTTAAGATAGCTGCCACTTTTTAATAACTAAAAGACATAAATCCAGTGGGGTATTTTTCCTTAGGTAATTGATATAACATCTTCATATAAGTGACTATAAATTATGGCCACGTTACCCCGTTCTGTCACCCTGCAAGGCTGCTCGAAGAGCACACGATCCAGCCTGCTGCTGTGCAGCGGTGCATACGATTTATCCCAGACCAAACAACAAATCATAGAGCCAGATGCTGTCTAAACCAATCATTTACCTAGAATTTCATTCAGTGGAATGAAAACCTCACTGGAACTCTGGTGCGGCCTTGTTTGGAATTTTTCTTTTTTAATTTGCTAATGATAATTAACAAAAAGGGCGAACGCCATCATTAAACCACTGAACTGAGAACGGGAACCCCGTTGAAGGAATCAGAGAAAGGACTGGAAGAGCTTGAAGGGGCTCCAGACCCCATATGAACAACAATGCCAACCAACCAGAGCTAGGGACTAATTATACATGGATGACCTTCAGGCTCCCAACTGCATAGGTAGCAAAAATAGCCTAAAGAGCATCAGTGGAAGGGGAAGCCCTGGTCTTGCCAAAACTGAACCCCAGTGAAAGGATTGTTGGGGGAGGGCGAAATGAGGGGAGGATGGGGAGGGAAACACCCAATGTTAGGGATGTTGGCCCAGAAACCGAATGGAATAACAATCTAAACGTAAATAAGAAATACTCAAGTTAGTAAAGATGAAAAAAAAAAAAAAAAAAAAAAGAACCTAAGAACCTACTCTCTCTTATAGGACTGGTGTTGAGGTCAGCTAGGGAATACCATGCATCTGTATTCCCTTACCAGTAAAATGCTAAGTAAATAGAGCAATAAAACAAATGCAATGCGTAAGAAAATAAAATCCCTCCAGATTCCTGAGGACCCGCGCTATTTCAGTCCAAAGGATTTGTTTCTCTCAAGTGGATGCAATTTCTCTAAGTGAATTCAAATGCCACTTCTCTAAAGACAAGGCCACAGATATCTGTGACTCTTGAGCAGAATCCCTTTCCGCGACACAAACAGACGCGGAAAGCTAAAGCACCGGAGCCTGGCCAAATGTAGAAATGAGCTTTGGATTGCATTGATGCGGACCTGTATACAACACGATTCTGCCTCGTAACCAAATAGTGGGGGAAGGGTTCCAACCAGATTCAAAATGGCATCCGAGCCACTCACGGAGAATGAGGACATCTGTGCATATTTATACCCACAAAAGCGCACAGTACGTCCTTACATCAAGGAATCCCAGCTGCAAATAAATGGTGGTCCCTGATCTGATGCTATCAACCCCTCTCAGCCATCCGCAGCAAGGACAGCCTGATGGTAGTTCCCTGAATGCTCACATACAACGGTAATTGATCCCATTTAGCTTCATACGATTTGTAGATAAATGATGGCTGCGTGTTTATGCAAAGCATCTCTGTGAAGAAATGAAGCTAATTTTCTTCTTGAATAACCCGTGAAGGAGAAGAGCAATCACAGGGTGGCAAAAATATATGGCAACGTGTTTCAGTGAGTAGTGGTGTTCCCACGTTTAGCCAGTGGCATGGTTACAGCTGCAGCGGGGGCTTCTTGAAGATAAAACAAAAGTGGGTGACCTTCGGAAGCAAAGAAAAATTAATGTAGAATTTTGAGAGGTGAATTTCTACCATGCACCCCTACATGTGATCCAACAGTCACAGTTTGGTTATCAACAAATCTTTGCAGAAAGCTACTGTGAGATATTTAGGTTTTCTATCTGGTCAGTCTCTGAGGACCATTCATTGAAAAATGTTGAGCATGCCAAAGATTTCTAGCATTTAGCTCCAAGCTAAGTGCTGGCTAAAGATTTTATTCAAGAAAAGAACAAGAAATGCAAAATGATATCTTGGAGAAGGACATCAGTGCCCATTGAGTACAACCTGCTCTTTTTACAGGTAAAGAGATTAAGACTCAAAATCACATGTCTTTCTACACTGTAAAATTCAAATGAACTTCATGAGAAAATGTTCTGGAGAGATTATGCAGTGCATGGGTAATATGAAAACCACTGAGGTAGATAATTTTTTCACCCTCTAAAGAATAGGTTAAACCCACTTTCAAAAATACTTAAGTACTTCCTTTAATATAATCTAAATAAAAATTGGTTGATGCTGGGACTGGAGAGATGGGCCAGCTCGTTAGAGTACTTCCTGCATTTCAGGAGGACTTAGTTTAGGCTCCCAGCTTCCTGTCAGATGGTACATAACTATTGCACAACTCCAGCTTCGGAGATCTAACAGCTTTTGACCTCTAAAGGCACTTGCCTACACACACACACACACACACACACACACACACACACACACACTTACACACACATAATTTAAAATAATTTGAAAAAATTCCATCTGAAAACAGTTGATATCTTACTATTTTATTTATTTATTATTTATTTTCTTACTAGAAAATGCCTGCATTCTTAAGTGACAGAAAGTGAATGTATAGAATTATAATCTAATATCCCATGTTTGTTGATGATATCTGGTTTAACTGAGGTAGCAATCATTATGACCTATGTATATGTTGCATAGTATGATGTATGGCCCCTATATACTTCATATACAAAAGTGCTAAAAGAATTCTGTGTGACACAAAAGCATCAGCTAAGACCAGTGGAATCATCTTTCTTACAATAATTCTTCAGCTAAAAATACTTTGTTAAGGGGAAGAGTATTGGGAGGGGCACAGATGGGGGATTTGGAAGGAGTCAGAGAAAGTAGGAAATAGAAGTTGATAAAAATATATATGTGCATGAAAATCTCAAAGTATAGAATAAAAATATATATTTAAAAAGACTCAGGTAGAAAATATCTCAGAAGTTTCAGGAAATCCCTGAAACTTACCACTATCACAAGTTTCCTCCCTCCCCAAGTCTGTTGAAGAAACAAGACTTTTGAACCTGTGTAGCTGCCCATAAGTCATGCAGAGAACTCCAGGAATCTAGCTTTAGTGAGTAGTCACCTGCTGTGGGGTGGACTTTTCAGTAATGCAGCTGCCTTTGAGTCACCAAGCTCTTAGAAGCAACCACTTATACATGCCTCTCTGTGAAACCCCAATAAATACATTAGTCCATGAAAAATGCTTGGTTTTAATCCAATATGATAACAATCTCTTTGATTGCAGACCTTACTTACTAGACATGGTTGCATGTTGGTTTTGGTTATTTATAAAATCCTGGCTAAAGATATATTTATTTTCCATTAAGAACACTCAACACACACCCGAGCTTTCAAAACAGAGTTGGGAAATGGCCTCCAGACAAATTTCCATTATCTGTTATTGGGGATCATTTTGAAATGGAAAACATTCTCTGGAGAAGTTTTGGGAAGTTTGTTTCAGATGTCAATAATAAAATCTCTACCTTCCTTTATAGCCGCTCCACTTCTACAGCTTAATTATAAGGATGGTAGCACTGTATTTCCTCTTGTGGTTCCCACCGCCCCTGATAAAAAGGTCTTATTTTATACACAAGCTGAAACTGGTTAGGGTTATTGATACAGTGACTCTAGTTGCTAAAGGTCTATTCTCGTAATCTAGAACCTCGGGAAACGTGCTCTGGGAATGCCAGTGCTCAAATTTCCCTGGGCCCATCAGAAGGAGAGAGAATGGGGAGGCTAGAGATGAATGGCAGGGTAAATTCCACAGTGGTAGCAGGAAGTATTGTCTACTTTGGAGGAGTAATTTTTATACCTTACCAATTTTTAATTATATAATACTCATGTGCACATACATATATAATGCATATACACCATACACATCATATATATACATATACATCACATGCATATGCATCATAGGTTCAGACAGGCATAGATATATAGAGAAAGAGTTGGTTGATGTGTACACACATAGCGCGCGCGCGCGCACACACACACACACACACACACACACACACACACACACACACAGCACTCCCCTCCCCACACACACACGCACAGGCACAAGTTACTGGGGTTGCCACAAATACTTTCTCCTTAAACACTGCTTTTTCATCTCCTAACCATACTCTTGACCATTAAGCATATTGAAGCAAAGAGAGCAAATCAGCTCGAGCTGGGTCAGGGGTAATGCGATTTTCCATTCCTGTGGTAGTTAAAGAGCTGTGTCAGGTCTGGATATACCTCTCTCCTCCAGGGTGTCCCTCCATGCATGCTGGCCTTCTTCATGCCTGCATGCTTAAACGATGCCACAGGAGAGGAATACGGTGCTGGCTTTCTGAATGTCAGAATCAACAGCGAGAACAGTGGTGTGGAAGCAAATGTACTGGGTGTTACGTTTCTCTTTCAGAAGTAAACGAGTCAGATTCCTCGTAAAATCAAACGCAACACGCACGCATCGCATTCCGATTCTGCTGTCACCTGTCAGTTCGTTGCTACAGGGAAGTGAGGCAAAAATAAATGCAGGAACCCATAAATTGCTTCCAATTGTCTGCGAACTCCTTAAGTACACAATAAGTAATTCTAAAAGCGGAGATCGAGGTACCAAACAGACTCCAACGTGCTTTCAAGTGCCTCTCAACGTATTTCTTTTGAGAAACGCCTAAGCGCCGCGTGCTGAACTTGCCTTGGGTTGGCGCAGCTTCCTGCTCATCCTGCCTTAATGGAACCTTGAGGCCACAGGTGTGTCACCAGAGGACCCTGCATGGCGTCGTCCTCGGTGCCGCTCTATGTAAATATAACACGGTTTCAGGGAAATATGGCACGAGAGGCTATGATTATGCAGCACCCTATAAGCCCTAATTTGCATGTTTCCAATAAAGGTACACGGCTCGCGGTTAGCACACACAGCTGTCATTTTTTCCCCCAATACTATAATTATTACTTGTGAGACTTGAAATCTTATCTCTATCAATTCCAGAGATTACCAAAATGACGATGGGATAATTAACATTTCTTTCGGCTTTCCAAAAAAAAAATTCTATCGTGGCAGTATCCTGAAGCCTTCATCAGTCTATAGATGAGGGATAAAAATTCATATTATTAGACTTAAACTTCGGGAGTTAGAAACATACTAAGAACGAGTGAGCGCCAACAGAGCAATGAAAGGGGAATTGCTTTATGGGAAACTTGGCAGCCGTCTCTTGTCTTGTTGATGGAGACACTTAGTTAAAAGGCAGGAGTGAGTGCGGTTTTATACACTTGTCTGAGAGGGCATGACTGGAGAGAGTATGCAGTTAGACAAGGTCAGGATGGATATCTTCAGTTTCCCCTCAGAGACAATGGGGAATAATGCTGATACATCTTTGTACTCCGCAGATATTTTATCAGTTTTCTTATCAAGACTAAATATCTGTCTCACACCGATGTCTGAAAGATAAAAGTTTCCCTCCCTCGTCTCGGTATTGTGGTCTTCCAGCCGGGACTTGTAGCTCTCTAGACCGATGTGTTTTCTAGTCTCCATAGATCTTTTATAGCCCCGGTGTGACTTTTTCGCTGGCCCCAGTCGTTCGTGCACTTTACAAATATTTGATGAAGCTGACAGTGTACCAGGACCTGCTCAGTGTGCTGAAGCTGTAAGAGGAACCTTGTCACCAAATATATACCGGGATGCAAATGGCAGAGAAAAATAACCCTATCACTAAACCATATAAAACATTCCATGGATCAAGGATGCAGGGAGACAAAACATATGAAGAAAGACGGGAAATAGTATGTGTTAATCAAAAAGGAGTTGTAATTTTATATTTAGTAGTCAGAGAAACAGTATTATTTTTTCTGGGAGGACATTCAAGAAAACAGCTGAACTTTTCAGGCAGAGGATGCGGTAAGTCCAAAGGCCCTGGGGTGAGGCAAACTGTTTACCATATGAAGAAACGAAGAGGGCTGCAGAAATGGCTCAGCCGTTAAGAGTACAGACTCAGAAAATTGGACATTGAACTGCCTGAGGATCCAGCTATACCTCTCTTGGGCATATACCCAAAAGATGCCCCAACATATAAAAAAAGGACACGTGCTCCACTATGTTCATCGCAGCCTTATTTATAATAGCCAGAAGCTGGAAAGAACCCAGATGCCCTTCAACAGAGGAATGGATACAGAAAATGTGGTACATCTATACAATGGAATATTACTCAGCTATCAAAAACAATGACTTTATGAAATTCGTAGGCAAATGGTTGGAACTGGAAAATATCATCCTGAGTGAGGTAACCCAATCACAGAAAAACACATGGTATGCACTCATTGATAAGTGGCTATTCCCAAATGGAATTACCCTAGATGCCTAGAACAAATGAAACTCAAGACGCATGATCAAAATGTGAATGATTCCTTTCTTTAAAAGGGGAACAAGAATACCCTTGTCACCAAACAGAGGCAAGATTAAAACAGAGACAGAAGGAACCACCCATTCAGAGCTGCCCCCACATTGGCCCATACATATCCTACCCAATTAGACAAGATGGATGGAAACAAAAAAACAGCAAGTCCAGGATGTAGATGGATCCTGAGAGACCAGTCTGAATACAGCAAATACAGAGGCGAATGCCAGCAGCAAACCACTGAACTGAGAATAAGGCCCTGTTGAAGGAATCAGATTCTGAACTGAAGATGGAAGGGGCTCGAGACCCCATATGTACAACAATGCCAAGCAACCAGAGCTTCCAGGGACAAAACTACCTAAAACTATAATGGATGACCCTGGAATCATAGGTAGCAATGAATATCCTAGTAAGAGCACCAATGGATAAGCCCTGGGTCCTATAAGACTGAACCCCATTGAACTAGATTGTTGGGGAGGGCGCAATGGGGGAAGATGGGGAGGAACACCCATAAAGGAGAAGGATTAGATGTTTGCCCGAAACCGAAAATGATACTCGGTGTATATGTGAAATTCTAAAAAAAAAAAAAAAGCAGACTGTTCTTCCAGAGGACCCTGGTTCAATTCCCAGCACCCACGTGGCAGCTCAGGACTATCTGTAACTCCAAGATCTGACAAACTCACACAGGCATATATGGGCAGGCAAAAACATAGCAGTGTGCGTAAAATAAAAGTAAATAAATTGCTTAAATAAGAAATGAAGAGAGGCAGTCCATTGTGGTAGAGAGATGGTCTCATAGCCAGCAGCAGCTGCTGCATGTGAATGATGTCCGTAATACATATTTGTCACCAAACAGGCTGGGAAGTGGGGTCCACCCATTCCCGTTCTATTAGCTCACTGTCCTCTCCTTCTGTTCTGACCCATAGCAAGTCCAGAGAATTCCAGTCTGTGACCAAGTGACCACGAGGAATGATCACAGAGATATCAGAAACGAAAATGGCCCACGCATCCATATTCTGAGTGAGTATGGATGTCAGAAGACATATATCACTGGAACAAAAATAAGTAAAAATAAATAAATAAGAAATAAATAAGATAAATATATGAGTTATGATCTTCATTGGGTACTATGGAGCCAACTAAATAAATCAATTACATTATTTTCTTGAAATATAGGTTCATATATGTGTTCTAACAAAAAGGCACATTTTAAAATATTCATGTTGTTCATGGCAGAATTCCCATACAATTTTATACATATGCACATTTCGTTTATATTTTGACTTGTAACAAGTAGCCATTTTCATTAAGGGAAAAGGTCACCCTTAATACGTTCCAACCAATACATTCCAGATAAAACCTGTTTTCTATATATTCTATGAAGTACAGTTTTATGTCTCTTATAGCATAGCACCAAGTGTTCCAGCAAACTCAATACATTTTATCTCGTTTTGTTTTTTTTTGCCCTGTCATGAACCAGGTCCTATCCAGCGAGCGATATGTGTGGGATACGGAGTAAGAGAGAGAAAGAAATACGTTCTTCAAAATTCTGAATGGTAAGTCGAAAACGATTTATATAGTGATAAGTTTTTATACAAGAAAACTGTGATTTCACTGCTGTTCGTATTTATGCGTATATATGCACATACATATTTATATATTTATGAAAACATATGTATATTTTAAGTACATACACAACCTAGTTCAATAGTAAAACATGAAAGTCACTTGCATTTCTTGAGATTATAACTTTCTTTACATTAGCCGTGGGGAAAAAGTGGGTGCCAGGACACCCTCACAAGTCTTTCCTACTTTTCATGTTCAGAACCTATACCTACACTTAGAGTTTAAATTGTCTCTCATTTAATCTATATTCATGGTAATCATACACTTTATGTATGGGCATATGGGTAAACTCGTTGGTATGAACTAATAGGATATAATTTTTATTTATCGACACTTGTTTTTGAATGCTTATGTTAAAGTTCTCCACAGCGAAAAAGATCCTTTTGCACATCTATAATTCTTTTTTCAGCTAATACAAATCACCCATGAATAAACATGATTTCCCCTCAAAAACTTGAGTCACGTAGACAGTTCTCATAGGAACATCCAAGAGAAACTTCTCAAGATGCCAGCCAGTTGAGATAATTAGCATAAAAATATCATTAACTGCCATTAACCAAAACACAGCTTAGATAGATGGAAAACCCTTGGCCTTTAAATCAACAGCAGTCAATACGTGGAAAGTGGCTTAGTAGCCATTTACTGACTTAAGTGTACAGCCGGATCAAACTACCGATCATCGGGACCGATCATCGGGACCATCCTGCAGGTTCCGTCCTGGATAGATGTTTCTGAGGTGCAGTTTGCAATGATGAATCAATGGCCATTTGCTTTGGTTTTGCTGAGGAATCATTGCCTATCGATGCACTGAGACCCTGGTAGAGATGAAACTCAGCACATCTCGTCGTCTGTTCCTTTCCTCTCTTTCTTTCCCTTTCTCGCGTACCAAATGGTATACGGCTAGGCCGCCAACTCAGCAAACAGGTTAAGGACTACTTCTGTCTGTCTCCTGCATTTCCCCCAAGGAAGCAGTCTCTATTGATCTAGAGACCTCGTGAGTAATAATTCTTTGAAAACTGCTCACTTAGCATCTGCTCCCTAAGCAATGCTGTGTTTGTTACTATGTGAGCCGTTCAGTCATCATGACCACAGAAGTCTCTGTTATGACAACAGTGTTTGGGTAAGGAAACTAAGACACAGGTCACATGGCTACTTAATGGTCGAAAATTATTCTAATCCCACTCTCTGTGCCTTTCTCTCTTTCTCTCTCTCTCTCTCTATATATATATATATATATATATATAAAACTTTCATCATACAAGTATAAGACCAACTGGTTGCCCAGAATAATTGTTGCTTTGCATAAACTAGAGTAGACTTTGAAAACCATCATGACACTAAGAAAGATAACTAACAGGCTGGTTAAACTAGGATTTAGAAGAATAGAACATATCTAATTGGATAAAATAAAAAGAATTTAATTTACTGTATATCACGTTTAATTAATCAGTTGTTTGGTCTGCTCCTTCATCCCTTATATGACTCCCCCTCCTTCCATTTGCATGGACCATCACTTGGGAGTAAAGTTACTGCTTCTGGGCTAGATCACCATCCTATCAACTTCAGTCTCACAGAGCCCACTGGCATGGTTTCACCCTTGTCATGCTGTTCCCTGCTCTAGCACTCCCTAAAAGAAACCAAAGCGAGGACAACTCCTCTCCCAATACTCAATGTCACAAGACGCCGCTCTTGTATATGGCTAGCAGACCTCTCGTCACCCTGAACAACCTGCACTTGCTGTATGTCATGAATTAAAATTTCCCCACTTCACATCCTCTCAGAGTGAGCATCTCTCTAAAAGGTGGGTGCCTGGAGTAGGAAGACCTTTCTTTGGGTGTGTCGATCAACAAACTGACTATTTCTACCTCTGGCTCACATGGAGAAGCTGGGGGGGTACGGAAGCAGAACCACCAAAATCCTGATGGCTATGGCCTCACTGCCTACCCTGGCTATATCACCATGACGTAATGCATCTAATTTCATGAACTTTCACTTGGTGACCCAGGATGCCTCCTAGAGATCTCTGCTTTCTCTCCAGAGACTTCTGGGCAGGTGCCTGTCCTTGCTTTAGGCTAATGTGAGACTATTAACTTTAGGCCCTGTTTTTTAAGCCTTACCTTTAATGACTTAATGAGCATCGAAACTCCCCAAGATTTTCTGCCACTCTTTCTAAAAGATCCAAGTGACAGTGAAAACCGATTTCGAAATCATTTTTATCTGTCTGTCTTATTCAACTAAAATCTATGCTGTCTATCACATTTTGGTCTGCTACAAAGTCATAGCATCTACTTTAGCCACAACTATTTCCAGACGGATGAGGAATTTGACAAAGTCCATAAAGCAAACTGGAAAGTTACAATCACAAGACCTTACCTTGGTCTGCCAAATGTGTGTGTGCCGTATGTGTGTGTGTCTCCAACACACACAGGAGAACAAAGCATCCTGGGAGGTCTTAATCACACACACTCCTGCCTCTCCCTGGATAATCAAATCTAAGGTCTAAGGAATCAGAAGGGTCTAGGGAACCACTACCAATTAATTTTTAACTAATTTGAAATTTGAAGCTGGAAAGGACTCAGAATTCACCCTGTGAAGATATAGAGCAGTGTGTTTTTCCATCTGACATCTCCCAGGGTCACATGGTTCCTACTCACCAAGCATCCAGTGGACAATACACAATGAAGAAGGACAACACTGTCTCCCATGTAGCTATAAACTCACAGAACTGTCATAAAGACTCAATGAGAGTATTAACTCTGTGACTTCCAGCCATTCTTACTCACCATAATAATGGTGAAAATAGCTATTGCATCTAAGACTTTCTCATTTTTATTATTAAAAATGTCAAATATGTATGGAGATAGAAGGAGAACACGATAATCTCCATTTTTTCTCATATCTGTTTCCATGTTTATAAGTCAGGAGCAATTAATACTTTTATCTATGATCACACACTGCTCATAAAGTTATTTTAAATATAATTCCAGATCTAATATCATATCTAAAATACTAGCATGTATATATCTCAAAGCAGAGGCGCCCTTGACCAATCACAACCAGAATGGAATTATGACACCTTCAGTTTTTAACAGTAACCCTTTAGGATCATCAAACCTACCAACGAATGTCTATTTCTCTGCTGGACCATTTTCTATTTGTATTTTAGCTTGGAGGCCACAAATGTTCATACTGTGCTCTTTGTCTTGGTTGGTTTTGCTCTGTGACTGTCCCTTCCTCTTTTGTCTTTGTGGTCTTTTCTTGTTGTTGTAAAAACTAGGTCATTTTTTCACTTGATACAATTTACCACAGAATTCTGTGCATTGTATGTAAACACACTATTTCCTTTTTGCCACAAGCAGCCCAACTTTCCTGTGTCCATCTCAGGGGTTATAATTTATAACAATAACATTTCCCCTTGCAAAAAGAATTCGCTCCAGAAATCGTATATTTATTTTACTTAAATACTGATTTGCTTAAGCAGTTAGTGTGTGTCAAGTATTATTCTAAATTTATCATAAATATTACTTCATAGGACTGTAAGAATAATGGCTGTTATTCAATTTACAAATGCAATGTCTACAGCCATAAAGAGAGAGCAAGTAACTCACTTTGATCATAGCTGGTAAGTAGGTATTTGGTTCTACATAGAAATGCAAGTTGGGAGAATATTCAGTGTTGAACTAATCTAACCATCTTCAAGTTAGTATCGCTCAGCTGAAAAGGTACTGGACCTGGAATTTTACTCAGTTTACTTTATTTTTTGGTTGTGACTCTGAGAAGGCTGCTTAAACATTAACATGAATCCATCCAGAGAGGAATGACAAGGCTTTGGGAACTCTTATAATGAATTCACTTTGAGGGCTGGAGGGATGCCTTAGCAGTTAGGAGCACTGACTGTTTTTCCAAAGGGCCTGTGCTCTATTCCCAGAACCTATATGGTTGTTCACAATCATCTGTAACTTCAAGGGATCTGATAGTCTTTGTGTAGCCTTTGTAGGGATTAGTCACATGTATTGGTACATAGACATACATGCAGGTAAAACACCTACACATATAAAAATTAATGATAATTTCCTCGTATTAAGCACCACCAGTTAGCAATATAGGACAGTGGTTTTCAAATTTCCTAATGGTGACCCTTTAATACAGTTCTTCATGGTGTAGTGTTCCCCCAACCATAAAATTATTTTCATTGACACTTCATAACGCTAGTTTTGCTACTGTTATGAGTCATAATGTAAATGTCTGAAATGCAGGATGTCCAATATGCAAGCCCTGTGAAAGGGTCTTTTGATCTCCAGAGGGGTTGTAACCCATGGGTTGAGAACCACTGATGTACAATATAGGCTGTGCTAAGTACCACATCCTAGGAGCAGTTTTAGTCAGATATCAATATTACAAACCATCAAATATTCACTAGGTCGAGTTTCTGTACGTAAAACGTTCAACATGAATTAACTGAGAGATGAAGTTTCCTAAAAGGAAAGCAATTGTCATCCAATCAAAATGCATAAGACACCATTAAAACAGTTGAGATGAAAAAGCAATCAATATTAGTTATGATCATATGGATTTGCTCGTCATAAAATGATTGAACCTTGGAAGATAAGTCTTCAACTTAATGCATTCAATAAACATCACCTGTAGTTGTGAATAGACGAGAAGTGAGTTAAAAAAGACAATATTAAAGTTGAACCATAACCACTACTTCAGGTACAAACTAACTATTGATCTCATGGAGCCTGGGTGTAAGCATTCCCCGAACAATTATCTCTAGTAAATTGAAGTGTGCTCAGGCTACATGTGTAAGTTGATAGATTGACAAACTAATGGCAGTTGTGGCATTCTTCACAATTCCCTTCAAATTTAGTTTTACATTAAATTTACAGAGCATTGAACCTTCTTCTATTTTCACATCTTAGGATTTATTTTAAATATATGTTCCCAGATGTGTGAACATCAATACCCTGGCATCCTGTGCTCAAAACAAGTCAATCGAACCAAATTTGGTTTGTATTCTCAAAAAGGTTTTGTTTTTTTTTTTAAATAGGGAACTATTTTTCAGTGTGCATCTGTAATTTAAAAAGACCCCCTGGAGGTGTTCTGGGACAAGGCTTGTTATCTTGATCCCTTGGAAGCTCCTGTTGTGTTCTTGAGGTATCTGTCCTTCTCTGTCACATTATAGAAGCAACTGTCCTGTCAGGTCTCACTGTTCTCCCTCCACCCACACTGTAAGGAAGCTTTCTTTTAAGTAGCTTTCTTCAGAGCCAATCTGAGGGCTTTCTCCAACAAGGAGACTATGAAGCAAGGAAAGTTAAAGAGTAATCTAACTTAAGAAATGAAAGGTTTTCCCAGTAAGAATATTCTGATTAGATTTTAATTACATCACTCCATCCCTCTCTTCAACCTCTCCAATGCCCACCAGCTGCATCTCAAATTCACAATATTTTATTCTGTGTGTGTGTGTGTGTGTGTGTAAACACATAAATATGTAACTGCAACCTGCTTATATATTTCATGTAGCTTGCATGTATGTGATTTCAGGGATGACCACTTAGTATTAGATAAAGGTTCTCATCCCTAGAGAAAACTAATTCTCCCTCTTGAGGATCTGTTGGTCAATGTCTACATCTTTTCCTCTAGGAGTGAGTCCCCATGAGATTTCCCTCCATCCATGTTGCAAGTCATTTGATATTGTCACTGTTCAGGCCTTCTTTAGTTAGCCATACTGTTGAGATTCCATGGGTGTGGTTACTCTGTGATGTGAGCACATGTAATCTCCCAGAAAACTTCCTGGTCTCTGCCTCTTATATCTTTCCACCCTCTCTTCCATGTTGTTCCCTGGGGCCTTTGGTACAGGGTTATATCATGGGGTTAAGATCCACCTTTGCCTTTCCCAACCCCATAGTACGATGCTTTTCATCTTGCAGTAATTTTCTGATACCATAGAAGTGGCACAATAGGTACCATATACACAAAGAACCATAGGATCATTTCTTGGAAGTATACAGGTAACATGGAAAGTTCAACATTTAAAAGTTAATGATACCTAAAGCTATCCAGAGGTACACAGCAGGCAGGCAGGCAGGCACACGCACGCACACACACACACACACACACACCCCAGTAAAGAAGTTCAAAGATGGATGACCTAAGACCACTCAAGCGAGGCAAAACTAACAACCTACAGTGGCTTCAAAATGTCACTTCAATTATGTTATTGTATTTATCCAAGATATATTTTATTGATATAACTGTGCCCATTATGGAATATTATATAATAATTTGATATGTTCGTATAACGTGTAATTATCAGAACAAGGTAATTAGCATGCCTACTCCTTATATATTTGTATTAAGATGCCAATACTAAATTTGTTGCCTATTAAATTGCTGCACGGTGTGTTAAAAAAAAAGGAAATCTAAGAAATAAATCTAAGAAATGTTCTGTCCTATAAAATTCTTAGATCTCTGAACAGATATAGAAAACACAAAACATTGAAAATACCTCTTGTAAAAGGCTTTCAAACCTATCAAAGACCCGTGCAATAGCTAGAATCTGAAATGTCTTAAGGTCTTAATCTGTCTCTGTCTCCCTGTCTCTATCTCTTTGTCTTTCTGTCTCTTTCTGTATCTTTCTCTGTCTCTATATCTCTCTTTCTTTGCCTCTCTGTCTCTGTCTCTCATCTCTCTGTCTCTCATCTCTCTGTCTCTCTGTCTCTTTGTCTCTCTGTCTCTCTGTCTCTCTGTCTCTCTGTCTCTCTGTCTCTCTCTCTGTCTCTCTCTCTGTCTCTCTCTCTGTCTCTGTCTCTGTCTCTGTCTCTGTCTCTCTCTCTCTCTCTCTCTCTCTCTCTCTGTTTCTCTCTCTCAAGCTTCCATGAAATAAGCAGGCCTCTCTCCCATGAGCTCTCACCACGATGTACGGTTGCACTAGCAACAGGCTTGAAGCAACAAAACCAAATGACTATGGGGTGAGGGCTCTGAAACCATGAGTCAAATTAATCTTCTCTCCTTATAAGTTAATTAACTTCGATATGTTGTCATGGTTATGAGAATCTGACAAACACAACTCCTTAGAAACAAAGAATGAAGTTATTATGGGAAGGTAGATGGTCAACGGAGTCAACATATCTCACCAGCTTTGGAGAGTTCTTTAGCAAACCCTCAACAAACAAAAATGTTCCTATTAGGAATTGCTTGACTTGGAAGCAAGTTGCCTATCTCTTGCCCTCTATAAAATCTAATCTCCATATGTCTCCTGCTTCCAATGTAGTTTGTTTTATCCCCTGAAGTGAAGTCATGTAGATTTCAAGGGAGATATAAGTCATGAGGACAGCTTTTTTGGAAAAGGTTAATGTATCCTAATGGAGAAACTTATTCCAAATCATGGAGGTTGGATCTTCTTTGGGTTCTTGCTGCCCCCACTCCTCTAAAGGTTCTTCTTTCTGTACGTATTCCTGCTGTATAATACCATTTATCATGAAGTCCAATGCTGCTGGACCTCTAACACTGTGAGGTACATAAACCCATTTTATTGATAAGGTTTCGAACCCCAGGTACCTTGTTACAACAATTCCAAATTGACTAAGATAACCAGCATTCTCTATTAAAACAGAATCTAATACTAGAGATTTCATTTCTACGGTGAATATGAAACTGAAGAAGTGAATCTCTTATTTTAAGAACTAAACATGCTTAACAGTCAATTTTAAAATTCAGGACCTCCCACTAGCTTCTACAAGTATCTTTCCCCCAACCTCTTAAGGTTGTGGATTAAGCCTTTATCACGTGGACTTTGGGGCAATGTAAGAGCTGGATAGTAGCACTAAGGGCAAGGAAACCAGACTAGAAACTCCACCATCCCACAAATGAAGAGAACTACGGTGCTTCCCTGGGCACACAGACCTGAACACCAAGAGCTTCTCAATGGTCAGGCGACCTCCCAAAGAACCCAGTGTAGATCACAGATTCCTCTGTGGTATTTTCTCACAGCCCACATATGGATTAGGTCATTCTCCTGAGTCTTACCCTGGCAAGTGGCCACAGTCTGTAGCCTGCCTGTGGGTGGGGTGTGTGAGGTGCTTAATCATAGTGTGCAAGAGGAACAGTTTCAAATGATGCCCCAAAATTTAAAAACAAGTTGTTTTATGTCTAAACCTCCAGACCACTGGCTTTCCTTAGGGATCAGAACTTCTATCAAGTCTGGGCCATCAGGATGCCTTTAATGCTAGTCTGTTGTGCTTCTCTGAAGATTCGAGTTCAAGCTCTTGTCTACACTGTTCCATCCTCTGCTGTGGAGAAATTTTCATAAGGACAGCATCGCTTACTCCACATAAGATGTGAAAAATTCCCAGTGAAATCTTCCTTGTTTTCAAAATTCTTATCTCCACAATTCCTATCCCCATATTTCACTTTTTCCTGTTTCTTTTTCCTGTTTCCTGAGTTTCTTTTCCTGTCATAAAGTACTCTGACAAAAGCAGCTTAAGGGAGAAAGGGTTTATTTAGACTCATTGTTCAAGGTATAGTTTGTTATTTAGGGGAAGCCAAGGCACCAAGAGTTACAAGTAGCTAATCATACCACAACCACGATCAAGAAACAAATGAATACGGGTACCCAGTTACTTCCTTCCATTTCATGCAGTCCAGGATCTCTTACACAAAATAATGGCACTGTCTATAATTCGGACATGTCTCCTCATTCAGATAGGATGGCACAGCAGGTAAAGGAGTAGGCCATCATGTTTGATTTTAATCCCTAGGAGCCATAGGGAGTAGGAGAGAACTGACACCCACAAGTTATTATCTGATAACCTCCATACATTTTCTGTATGGATTTTCCTCAACCCACCAAATAAATAGCCTCATAGTATGTTCTAAAAAGAAAGGTATTCTCATATCAATTAACTCAATCGAGACTACCATAGGCATGTCCAGAGTCCTATCTCCCAGGAATTCTAGATTGTCAAATTGACAATCAACTCTAACCATCACTTACATGAAATGTGAATCTATAAGTATCTGGATAATATGGGCACCATATGAAATCGGTACATACAACGTACAATATGGGAAGGTCAGGGTCATTCTATCCCAGCCTAGAGACACATAGAATTTTACTTTAGCTCCAGGCCACCTTTGTTTCCAGACCAAACTATCCCCTGTGCTTGGTTGTTTAAGCCTCCTCTCTGGAATTGCCTTTATTTTAAAAATTAGCTCTACAGACATTCACTGAAACAAACAACCTAAAGTTATCATTGTCCTAAAAGGAAGAACTGGATTTTTTGTTTTGTTTCTTTAAGTGTTGTAATACAAACAGCACCTTCAGCATTCCAGCAAACAAGATTAGAAAAGCAAAGTATCCCAGAGGAGTAGTCGATATGTTTTCTCCTAGTCACCCTGATATAGCATGGGATTGGGATGATTAAATTCACAGCTCCAATAAACGGTGCCCAGATTACTTCCGGAAGGGAGATATATAATAGCACCTGGAGCGTAAAAGGAGAAGATGAAGTTTAATTAAGTGTTGCCACTGAAATCGTACTGAAAAATCACAACGAGAGAGAGATTAGGAAGACCGGCCCCTCAAGGATGTGGACAACGTGCTGCCAAGTATGACAGTGACTTTAAAAAGTAGATTGTTTATCAATATACAATGTACGCTAAGTATGGTGATATATGTAATGCACAGGATTCCAATACAATGTAGTACCTGTAACAGATATGTATTCCGAGTCTAACCCTCTGAGAGGTCAACTTCATTTTTTTTAACTTATTGAAATAGTTATATTCTTAAGGAACTAAAGTGTTTGTACAGAATAGGTCAAAACTCAAAACCATCTGACATATGTATAAAGGTGAACAAACAGAAAGACCTTAAATACTTTTAAAGGTTTAAACCTACTAGCAATATGAAATCTGGACCTGGATTAAAATTTGCATATTCAGTGAGGACATCATCAATGAAGAAAGAAAATGAGGTGTTCAGGGGTGGGTGGGGACCTTTAAACCCGAATACTAAGACGTTTCCCAAAGATTTAGGGTTTAAATATGGTCTTCCTGGACTTATCTCAGTTCTCTCTCTGAAAGAATCATGTGAACTATTGTTTTTAGCTCCTGAGGGCTAAGAAATATCGTATCACCCACATGTGTACACAACATTCCCTCCAGGTGCTATCTCTTTTGAATTCAGTATCTGTCCAGTGAATGCTATTTAGTTTCTACCTCTATGGAAATAAGACACACACACACACACACACACACACACACACACACACACACACACATCGCCACTGATGACATTTCAGATTCTCAAATCAGGCCAAGGAGGTGATACGGTGCTGATGCCCTCTGCCAGCTACTTAAATGAAAGAGTTAACCCGTGTAAATGGACTCTCTCTTGTTTCATACTTGCAATTATATTAATAGTAGCAAATATTTCCCATCTAACATGTACTATGCACCAGACCTTGGTCTCATCAGCAACAGGCATCAACTCTTCTGACACAACCCTGCATGAAAGTGACATGAGCAGTGTCCTCATTTATTTATGCGCCAATGAGGAAAATGCAAGGTTCAGGTGTTCCATGACTTCCTAATGTCTCCCCTGCTTCTAGGTGGTACAGGCTGGATTTGAAGGGAAAAATCTTCCAGAGGCTAGCTAAGAGAAGTAGGTGCCAGTTTTGGAATAGGAACCTTAATCTTCAGAGCCACCTACCTGTTAAAATGTAGCAATTATACTTCTACAGATGCCCTCATCCACAGGAAGCCCAAGGTTGCAAAGCCAGTCCTACCTCAACCCAGTGCCAGCACACTGTCCATTCCACTCTGCTGTAGGGCACATAAGAACATGGGAGACAGATCAGGGTATTTCTGGTTGAGGGAAAGAGTGTGCCACCTGGTCCTTCTAGAAAATATATCAGGTCTACAATGGAGACCCACTGGACTACCCTGTTGATGAGCATACCCCTTGAAAACTCAAGGAAGCTCCCATTGAGTGGAGAATGTATTTTTCCCCGAATGTTAAAAGAGATTATACATCTGACAGTTTTAAAGTTTTATATATTCTGAACCAATGATGTATCTATTGATCGCATTTAGCACATGTTTTGCTTGTTTGTTTTTGTTTTTTGTTTTTAAGAAACTTTGCTTTAACAGCCCCACCTAGATTGCACAGCCATACTCTTTCTCTAGACATCAGACACATTCAAGAATCCTAGCTGAGCTCTCAGCTTCAGAAGTCACAGGGCAATGAACACTAATGGAAATCAGACATCGTGTCACAGGGGGAGAAGTTATTTTTGATATCAATCAAAAGCTACAACATCAAAAAAAAAAAAAAACAACCTCTTCTTGCCTTCTATGCCACCACAACAGCTGCCTTTGACAAGTAAACGTCAAGTAATCAAAACAAGCGTTAATTAGCACCAACCATTTACTATTCCTTGAGACAGGCCATCATCTGCTAATTATCAAACCAATAACAGAGTATTGATCACAATTTGTCAACCTGGGAATAATTGAAACCGGGAAAAAGAAGAGTAGAATCCCTCAGTAAACAATAGACTTTTGGTTCAGAAACGCCTAATCAGCTCTTCCGTTCCAACTCCCCGTCGATAAAGGCTTTTCATATCATTGTCTTTCTTTCAATTGTGCTGGGTTTTTTTTTTTTAAATCATGTGATTTGGTAGGAACATATTAAGCACATATATCATTTTGGCAGCCAATACCACACCGTGATGGAATTAAGAGAGTTAATGCCTTGCAGAAAGCACAGAATAGGTGTGTCATCCGGCGTGCCTTCCCTTAGAATAATACTCATTTACTTTCATTTCTCACCTGTTTAGAACCAGTTCCAGAATATATCTAGAATGGGATTTCTGGCTTTAATTATTTAGATAGTCATGTCCGTCTTTTACATTTTAATGTCCAATGGAGAGACTCACCAAGTTGTTATCGCCACAAAGAGAAGCAAAAACCAGCCCTAGCTGTTGCTTGATTGCCTTCATGAGTGTAGTGCAGAAGTTCTCAGCCTTCCTAATGCTCTATAGTTCCTCATGTAGTGACCACCAACCATAAAATTATTCCATTGCTGCTTTATAACTATAATTTTCTTCTGTTACGAGTCACAATGTAAATGTCTGATATTGTAGGACATGTGATATATGGCCCTGGTGAAAGGGTCACTCTACACCAAAGGGGTTTCAACCTACAGGTTGAGAATCACTGAAGGAGTTTGGAAACTAAATGAAGAAAAAAAAATCAGCCCTACTGGAATCCAAAACTTAGTCCTGACCATGGCACTTCTTCTGGAAGCATTTTTTCAAAGACAAAATCCTAAGAATGTTTGCCAGCTACGTGGTGGTGGCACATGCCTTTAAGAGGCAGAGGCAGAGGCAGGTGGATCTCTGAGTTCAAGGACAGCCTGATCCAAAGTGAAACCCTTTCTCGAGAAAATAATAATAATATATAAATTTATATAAATAATAATTATTAAAATTAATTATAAATGTTAAATATGAAATTAATAAAAAGGTTCTATGGTAAGATGGCCCTGAAAAAGTGAGGGTGTGCCTAAGATATAAGGTATAGGAAAATTCTCACTGACCCTATGGGTCATCCTTGTGTTTATCTCAGACGAAGGCAGCACAATCTTAGTTACACTTTATGATTAGCATTGCCTAACTTTACCAGATGTGTGACCCTTGCCATTTTATATGGTGAAAACAGAGCACGAATAAGTTCAAATACCAAGGAACTAGAGACTGTCTCAGTTCTCTCAGTTAATATTGTCCAAAGGAACAACCCCCACAAACTCTCTCTCTCTCAATGGAGGTGAACAAACTGCAAAAATCTTAACAGCTCACCCGAGAACTGGTTCTCAAAGGCTTTTCCATAATAACTACTTGTGCCTATTTTCTGCCTGAAGAATTTCCATAATTTTAAATCCTAGAAAAACATCACCCATAATGGGAGTGGAGACATAACATGAACCCTAGCGAGCCTTGGATAACGGAGGAGCTCGCTCAATCATTGCGGTAGTTATCGGAGTCCTACCTGGAGACTCGGCTGGCTAAGTGGATTAGCCTGTGACTTTCTACCCAGGAGACTGTTCTTGGATTCGAGTCCTGACTGGAGTGACTGAAAAATCATTCTGACCACTGATGTGTGAAACGCCGAGGTGAACTGAGAACAGATGTCTGAGACCGGTTATTACAGTGCTGGATTCCCCAGTCCCCACACCACAGCAAATGCACACACTCTATACAAGAGTCACACAAAACCCATGGCTCTAGGCAAAAAGAAAAGGGTAACAACACACACACAAAGATTGATGAATGACAAATTATATACATACCTAATCCAAATGAAATACTGCTAGGCAGATACCCCCGTTGTTTTTTGTTTTTTGTTTTAATGCTGTGCAAGCATGGGGATGGGTATTGAGGTCCCCAACACCCACAAGATAGACAGGTACGGGGACACCCCTAGTGCT
>NC_046155.1:227565643-227610643 GCF_011064425.1 Rattus rattus | reverse complement strand
ACAAGGACTGGATACAGTGCCCTCTCCCATCCCTCCACCTGAATGCACGTTTCATTTGCTTTGTATCTGGCATCCAGGATGATCGACTGCTTATCCCCAGTTTGGGAATAATAGTGTGGTTAGCTATGCACGCTCAAAATACTTTACTCCTTCTTGGTGCAAGTAATGCTGAGCTAACTCCATCATTTAATCTTTCTATGCTGAGTAGAATATCTGTACAGAGAGGCAGCCCCCTACTCTGCTAATTGACTTCCCATTGACGCAGCTCAGACAGAAAGAGGATGCATGTGTGTACATTAGCATGCACAGCACAAAAGCACACACATTCCCTTCTGAGTTCTAGTCTAAGGGAAATATAGATATAGATATATAGAGAGAACTTAGTAGTCGTTTGGGAAATTGTGAATTCCTGCGATAAAATAGTGGAGCTCTTATGTAGTGACCACAGGGACCCATGTGTTGGTTAAGCACTCAACCCACCCTTGATATGACAACACAGGGTTGGAACTCAACCTTCCCTGGTCTAGATGAGGGTTCCTAGGGAAGCAGTAGGTGAGGGATGTTTGTAGAGAAACACAGCTTTCTGCAGAATACTATCAACATCCAATTTCAGTATACAGGGCCAGTCATGCCTATACCAGACACAAATAGGAGGAATGAATGGCTCGAGGTCAGGGGCCAAGGAAACCAGTCGGGCTCTATGGCTTTGTCTGAAATGGATTGCAGATAGCTCTCCATGAGCTTCAGGTCACACAAAGACCAAAAGGAAAAAAGAAATAAATAGAAGGAAAACAAAAAGGAGTCTAAGCTTACTTTTGCTGGGTTATTATAAGGGATGGAATAATAAATATAAATTGGATATGAAATGGGTGGCATCAAGGAAACACATGAACTGGACAATTATATGACTGTATTTTCTCTGCGACCCCTTTGGTAGTCTGTGGAAGAGATGGTCGCTACATGGGTGGAAGCTTAGAAGAAACAGGGAGGGTGGTGTTTAGGAGGCCAAAGATGTTTATTTTCCATTTGTGAAAAGTCTTTTTAAAGCAGAAACCACGTTCTCTGTCTTTATTTCTTATAGTTTCTGGCAAATGTTTTTTCCCCTCCCATATGTTGAGAAGTTGTAAGTCTCACACATAATATATACAAATGTGCAGAGAAAAGGGGGCCTTTACATTTTCTGCAGCCAATACACTTCCTCCCTAGCTCCAGACCACGAATCAACAGTGTGAAGACATTTTACACTTGTGTCCAGCTAAAAGCTTAGTCTGATTACACTTCAGGTAATGCAGAGTACCTTAACAAAAGCTTTATTAAAAAAAAAAGCTAATTGTGGTCATTCATAGCATTTCTTTCTTTTTCTGCCTTTTCTTCTTTTCTCTAAATCAGCATCCAGGTGCATGCCTGTGATCAGGATAAAGATACTTAGGATCCAGGAGACAGTAAGGTCTCCCTTGCTCTCCCCCACTCCTCCCACAGGCAGTTCTGCTCAGGGACCACAAAGATGGCTTCTCTTCATTCCCATTCCAATCCGGATGGATTTGTATCTTCTGAGCTCTCTGCTTGGTTCGCTTGTGCTTTACATATTTGGATAATGGATATCGTAACGGTTTAACCTCCACTGAGCCTTTGAAGCCAAAAGAGAAGCAATGATCTTCACCAACTGCCTAATACTGTGCCCATTATTAAATTCTAGATACCTATAGTCACTGTGCATGGCAAAAGTTCCATTTAAATTCATGCTAAACTTTCTGTATGATTTATCATGAGGCTTTGACAATGATTTATCGATGGGACAAAGAAGACAAACCTTAGAAGGAAAACGAAATAGACTGG
This sequence comes from Rattus rattus, assembly GCF_011064425.1. Classification (NCBI taxonomy): domain Eukaryota; kingdom Metazoa; phylum Chordata; class Mammalia; order Rodentia; family Muridae; genus Rattus; species Rattus rattus. The sequence goes on along the minus strand of NC_046155.1, from coordinate 227,608,807 downwards.
GGTCAAGTTGTGTCTATCAGTAAAAAATGGAAGACTCTGAAAGGACTTGTGTATAGATAACGAGATGCTCTGGGAGGAATGTAGATTAAGTGAGCTCTTTTCTTGAGGCAGGGCTATATGCATGTTTGTCTGAAATTAGCAATAAACTTTAAATCATCAAAGTCTAAAGTTTGGGCCTGACATTTATAGGATATGGGAAGTCTTTAAAAAACGCTTTATTTCTAAGTCAATATCTTGCTCGGTAGTTTCATCTTTTGAAGATGAAAATTGATTTTTCTCGGCGCTGCAAATAGCCTCATCCCCTCCTCCATAGCTGCTCAGAGACTGGCGTACAGGGAGGACAATTTGGGGAGCCTAGACCATAACTACGGCAGCTTCATGCCATTCCAGCATGGCTGTTCCACACAGGAGAAGAGGATTGGGTGACTGTCTTGATGCTGTGCGTTTCGTAGTAACTTTCTTCTCTTTATTAGTGACAGTACTCTTGTCATAAAGCATCATAAGCATTTACTGTAATTTTGTTTCAGGCAACAGTACCCAGGATTGGCTCAGCCATGTCTTCAAAATAGTCCTATATGTTGTTATGGTCAGGTGTTTTCTCCACAAGGACAGGATTAATCCCTGGTCAAAGCTTAAAATATTCTCTACTTAATGACTCCCAAAAAATAAGGCAAGAAAGTAAAAGGTCTTTTGACTAACTGCCTTGCTTTTAGAGGACCTATGGAGAGATGTTGACGAAAATGGTTCAAGGGGATGAAGACATAGGCACACCCTTCAAAGGCCTACCTTAGTGACTTTCTTCCCTTACTTAGAAGTTGCCTCTCAAAGACTCTATAGGCTTCAAAAGATCACCAATCTGGCTATAGGCTAAATAGTCAAAACACAAGCCTGGATACAGACAGACAAACAGTCCTTCCCTTGAGGGTGCTGTCCTAGAAAGAGAAAGAAGTATATATTTTATGATACATTTTTAAACACTGCATTTTTATTTTTAACTTATTTTTTTTGTATGTCTATGAGTAAGTGTCATGTGTGTTTGTGGGTACCAACAGAAGCCAGAAGAGAGCACCAGATCCCCTAGAACAGGAATTACAAGTGGCTGTGAGCTGCCCAGGGTCCTGGGAACTCAAGTCCACTCGAAGAGAAGCAAGAACTCTTAACCACTGAGCCATCTCTCCAGGACTAACTTTACAACTCTTAAAGACTAGGTATGGGCAAGTGCGACAGTTTAGAACAACTGGGAACTCCAGGCATGAAGCTACAGTATAATTATGCTCAAGATTGAAATCTGAAAAAAAATCAGGACAGTAGCACAGTGGTATGTTAAGTGACAGACTGCCACTTGGGACAGCATAGAGGTCCTACCTCTCCTGAGACTCCTTTACCTAGAGCAGAGAACAAGCAGTTGATGGGAAAGTAGAACATGTTCTCATCACATGTCGGAATGGAAGAGTAGGTGACGACCATGAGGGAAGGGTGGAAACAAAACCCCTACGTCCTAGACAGAAGGAGAAAAACTCCTGAGCCCCAAATCCTGCAAAGAGACCAAGAACATATATGATGTTGCTTCAAAGAGGGTCAGAAATATTTGTCTGCTCAAGGCTTGCTGGCAATGTCAAGGGAAAGAAGAAAAGAATGAGAATGCTGAGAATCTCTGCGTGCTGAGGCTGGTATGTTGCTTGCTGGTTAAGAGCACGGACTGTTCTTCCAGAAGACCCAGGTTCGATTCCTCACAGAACCCACACGACAGCTCACGATTGTCCGTAATTCCAGCTCCAGGGGATCTGACACCTTCTTCTGGCCTCTGCGGGGGTACCCCGCATGCATGTGATGCACAGACACTTATACATAATAAAATCATTTTGAGAGAGAGAGAGAGAGAGAGAGAGAGAGAGAGAAAGAGAGAGAGAGAGAAAAAAAAGAGAGAGAGGAGAGAGAGAGAGAGAGAGAGAGAGGAGAGAGAGAAGAGAGAGAGAGAGAGAGAGAGAGAGAGAGAGAGAGAGAGAGAGAGAGAGAGAGAGAATCCCTTTTCAGCAAAGGAAAGATTGCAAGATCTTCTTAAGACTGCAGATGGATCATGAGGCCTGGGAACTCTACTGGAGTGGGCGGCTTTTATGGCTTGAATACAAAAGTTCCCACATAAGGTTATGGAATATTCTAGGATCTTTGAGGTAAGAGACATGGTCCTTAGGTACTGACCTATCCGAGATACAGCCTACCCTGATTCCAACTCAAGGTCTCTGTTTTCTGTCTGATGGCACAGAGTGACCAACACAGGTTCCCACTACCACAGACAGCTCTACCAAGGCCACCGTTCCTTCCTTACCATGACGGAAGAGTACGTTCTACCCATAAGCCACTATAAACTTCTCCCCTGGGTTGCCTCCATCTCTAGTTTGACACAGCTGTGAGAAAGGTAACTCCTATTAGCCTAGGACATAATAATGACAACAGCAATAAACTTCTAGAAATTTTTATAAAAAGTGTATTTGCTACTATTATGAATCTGTCTTTGTAACTTATATGTATGATGAAGTCATGCGCATACCATGGCACTGGTGTGGAGATCAGAGGAAAACTTTTAGACGTTGCCTCTCTTTTCCCACTGTATGGATTTGGGGCTCTGACTCAGGCTATCAGGCTTGTGTGGCAACTACTTTAACCCCAGCAATCTACTTGTAGCTTAAGGATAAGAAGAAAGCTAGTTTTTAGGTGCTGCTAAAATCTAATGATGGAATAAGACCAGTAGGAGGCATCTTTTAGCATTACAGATCAATATGAAGTCCAGGGCAAGAAAGCCCACCGTTGGAGGAATTTAACTAGAAAAATATTCAAACTCATTGCCCAACAGGCTAGACTGATTCAACCACGTACAACAACATTCCCAGTGAGCAATGCACGTGGCCATTTCTGTTTGTTAAATCCCAGTTAACACAGTGTTTTCTATTCTTTCACATACAATGTCTGACGCTCGATCAGAAATAACGAGGCATGTACAGAAGCAAGCAAAACTAATTCCTGAAGAAGTCTGTGTCTTTCTTAAGTTTCTCTGAAGGAAGGCCAAGTGTTGTACAATAGCTAAAATGGACTATCCTGAAGAATTACACTGGAGATATTTTGGTGTGTAATAGCAATTTTGCATATGTAGAATAAGGAAACGTCTCTGCCTGGGTGGAGAGTACCGTGGTGCATCATGGGAAGCAAATGAGAGCTGTTAACCGAGAGTCAGGCTGAGAACGAGCGGAAGAAGCATCGCAGTAGTGGAGCTGCTACAAAGACGTGAACAGATGAAAAAGGTACAAAATATCGACAAATTTACAGTCAAGCTGATAGAGCCTTGGGGGAAGAACAGCTCTCATTGTTTGGTGCTTTTTCCATGATATCCTCAGATGTGCATCAGTATATAACGCTAATTATTCTCAAATAAAAGGAAAGACATTGACTACATGCTAGAGGCAAATTGACTCATTACCACCGTTGCCCCCGGAAGAGTTTCTCCTCGGAAGCATGGCACTCAGTCACAAGCAAGCATTGGCAAGCTCGTGCTTTCACAAGACTGGGACGGCTGACAGGCGCTTTAAAAGAATCTCCTGATACAAAGACACCTATCCCCCATCCCAAAGAGGATATCAGCCTAAATTTCCATTGACAGGAAATGATAGGAAACATGTACTTTGTCATAGTAACAAAATGCTGATCAAGACGAGCTCAGTAAACATCCGGGTTCTTTAACCCTGAAGAAGAAAATTCCCAGGAATTGGTAGAGGCAAATGACCATTCAGAGACATCCCGAAGGGCACCCTTTGGCAGCCTCCCTGTTCTTTCTCCCAACTTTCTTGCTTCCAACCCAGCACACCACAAAACCACAGAAGTAATTGCTTAGACTGTGAGGGAGCCTTCAGTTTTTAAGCCTGACTTGGGCGGTTTTCCACACACACTCGGCGGGGGATCTTCCCTTCAACGCTCAGCTCAGTAGACAATAAATAAACCACTCCAGCAAATTACCTCTTCCTATGTACAAAAACGACACCCTGGTGCCCTCTAAGACTTCATTTCCATCACTGTAAAAATTAATTCACCTCATAGAGTAAGCCATCTACTTCTTGAGAGTAATTTTGTTATAGGATCAAAGCCAGCATGGTTCTAAAAGGAGGAATTCCTCATGAGAGCCAGCCCATGAACATAAATCTTACACTAAGATATTTCTTTGCTTTTACCCAGGATGCTATTTAGAAGATGACAGATATCCCAATATTTACTAAAAACAAAATAACGTAAATATTGAAAGACCCTTGGTATAATTCTCTCATTAAAATGAATTATAAGTATTTATAGGACTTATCAAGAAGGCTTCATGGATAGGGACTTGGAAGTGAAAGGCCAACTTTGGGTAGCTGACAACCTGAACTACATTAAAGGCATCATGATGTTATTCCACTGAGACACTGCATTCAAGAATTAAAGGCCACTCAGAAGACACAAGGTATGCGGATAGTACTGTGCTCCTAGCTAAATACGATGACCATGAAGTCCTGTCGTGTGTTTTAATCACTGGTATTTAAAACATGGCTCTTGTAGTTTGCAGACTCTAATCAGAGGAGAGTTGCTTTCTTCAAATACTGTCCTTGCTGTTCTGCCGTGCCCATTGGATTTTTATAGGAAAATGTTTTATTGTTCTAATCAAATATATGTCTTAGCTTAAAAAGGTAGCTGCTGTAGACCTCTAGGTGAGCCCCTGGTGTTTACATAAATAGGGCTTTCGATTGGTAAGCAATTAGCCATCCCTGACATTTGACACTGTTACAAATGCTATCAGAGGATCTAATTAAGTGTACTTATGCACACGACACTCAACAATGCAAGGGACTCAAACACACACACACACATTTCCTGCTTCCTGTATGCTGCAAAACCAATACTAGGGCAGAAATTCATTACGGCCTCATTATGAATTCAGTAATGATTCCCTTTGAAGAATGCAAACCACTGGTTTCCCACGATATTTATTTTGGCACTCTTAGCCTTTTCTTTACTCTCTGCAATATTTTCTGCATCCTCAATCAAATGAGTCAGCTCTGCTACGGTCACTTGTTTGCAGTGCTTAACAAAAATAGGCCAATGGGTTTGGTTAGGGCTGATTTCTATTTCAGCCGTAGAGTGTGGGAAGTACTGGGTAATGAACAAGAGCTGAGAGTTAGCCCAGCTTGATTTCATCAAGATGGTGGCAAATACACAAAGTGGGTTCCGGCTAGCCACCTCCCATCCCAAGGTGGCAGGGAATAGGAAGGGGACAAGACCACAGGTGTATGTCTGCAGGGGTGGTCGTGCCTGCCTGTGTGCATGCATGGTGTGTGTGTGTGTGTGTGTGTGTATGTGTGTGTGTGTATGTGTGTGTGTGTGCGTGTGTGCGTGTGTGCACACGCCATGTGTGCTTAGTGAGTGTGACTGCTTCCCACAGTCCAGTTCCATGTCTTCTGAGATACCTCTGAGGCCTGCTTTCCTCACCTGAAGTTGGAGACAGTGATTCCTGTGTCTGAGACTTGTCAGGGAGACAGAGTGAAAGAGATAGGTCAGATGAATAATGATGTCAGGTCCCTTCTCACCACATCTCTTTCCTCTTTTTCAGCACTTTCCAATGTTTCTCTCTCTTTATACCTCTCTGTCCCCTTCCTCCGCCTTCTTTCTCTTTCTCCTCTTCCTCTTTTCTTCTTTTCCTTCCTTTTATTATTCATATTTTTATATTTTATATACTAATTAGGTATCCCACATCTATCTACCTGTCTCGCCATTATCTATCTATCTATCTATCTATCTATCTATCTATCTATCTATCCATCCATCCATCCATCCATCCCTTCCTGCCTTCCCTAGCTGGCCCTAGACACTCTTTCTACCTACATACCATTTACTATCCACTGAAAGAAGTAAGCACTTCCTACAATAATAAGTGTGGGGATAACTGGGTAACTGGTGTGGTAGAGAAACTATGTAGAAGGAGCATTAAGTCAATTCCCAGAACAGGAAGAGCCTAGGTTGAGTTGATGGAGGGCAGGAGGTAACTAATGAAAGGCTAATGTGTCAATGGAGGAGCTTGTATATGGCAGCACATGGAAAGCTTCAGAGGCCCAGGAAAGTCTGGCAGAAAGCACTTTTATCTGCCTAGAGGAAGGACAGGACGAGAGCCACAGCAAATGAATTTGGAGGTAGATGGAGGACAGACCTTGAAAGTCCTTTGAAGATTTGGTAGAAAGGTTTAAACTTTATCTGAAGGTCAGTCAGGGGCAACAGTAGTGCTCCAAGCAGAAAAGAAGCTAATAGAATGCAATTTAGAAAGGTGGGGATAGGAATTTGTCAAAATGGTAAAACCATTTATGAGGCCTTTGAAGTTCTACAGGGAAGGAATCATGGGAGCTAAACTCAGAGTCCTTAAATGTTTTATAATCTCTACTTAAACCTGAGAACAGCTCTGGGAACTTCTGGAAGTTTCTGGCTAATCATCTAGACATACCCCAGCTTTTCTCTCATGCTGGGTGTTAACATTTTATAAGCAAAAGTACCAGCTGTAAATGTACACACACAATTTATATTATATATAACATATAATTATATAACACGCATACACAGAGACACACATACACTATAATGTTAATAATTATTACACAAAACCACTTCTCCACACTTAAAAGAACTGCCCCAAACTACAACTCCTACAATTAATTTTATTATTAATTCAATGCTGTTGTGTGGTTTTTAATGGCTATTACTTTTGAGATGTCTCGTGTATCTAAGAAACCTCTCAAACTCACTATATAACTGAGGCTGTCCTTGAACTCGGATCTTCCTCATGCCACCACCTCTCCAGTGGCATGCACCATCACACCAGGCTGGCCCTATTACTCCAATGTGTAATACAAAAAGTTTACCAACCCTGGCATTTTAATAAAAAATTCAGGCATTTAAAGAGTAATTACTCTAAATTGTAATTTCACCTGATTTGAAATATAAGAATTTACTCTCTGAAGTTAGAAAATAAGAGAAAAAGAATCTTAGATTTCATATATATATATATATATATATATATATATATATATATATGTTTGAGTGAGAATGGGATGCCCATATGTTTGAATATTGGGTCCCTTGATGGTAGAGTGCTTTTAGGTCAGACAAGGACACAGGATCCTGAGCCAGATTCACTACAAAGGCCTTGAGACTTTACAAACTTCCCGCCATCCCTCGTGAGCTCTCTACCTCTTGTTTGTGGCTTCTGATGTGAGCTTCAGGGGCTGCTCAAGTGCTTTCTTGCCTGCTGCCTGCTTCCTCCACTCCATCATCGCAGACTCTCACCCTCTGAAACTGTAAGCCCAATTAAACACTTCTTGGTATCAGTTGTTTTAGTTGTATTAATGTGTCACAGGGACCAAAAACTAAGACACGATCTTACAAAGAAAACAATTTTCTAACATTAAAAGTGGTCCTTATGAAATATAATGAGGCAAGGGGGTACCTGGTGGGCCCATGTTTAGGTGTGCCCCTGAGAAATTACTCCACAAAACAGATGTAGTATAAAGAATGTTTAGTTGGGGAAGGTAGAGGAGTGAGAACCTGAAGAAGGGGTAGAGGGAACATGGAGACAGGCAGGCATACAGATGGGAGCAGAACTGTAAGGGCAGAAAAGAAGAGAAGAGGTCAAGAGAGGCTGTGGGGAAGAGAGAGATGAGATAGTGGGCAGTATTTTTATGTGCAGCCCACGCCTGGCACACCTGTACTTGGCAGTGGCCGCAGCTGACAATGTAGCCATTGCTAGGTCCCTGAGAGGAGCCTAGTGGAATGGCCTGTGAGCTACCAGTGATCCCTCAGCATAGAGAGCTGATGTTTAGAAACATACTCTGGGAGCACACAAACACAGTCCCAGTTGATTTTTTTCAGAAAAGGGGACAAGTGAGTAGCAAGAAGCATCAATTTGACACTGAGTTCACGGGACCTTTCATTCAGAAAGCAGTGAGGTGTGATACTCATGCAGTGAAACCAGAGGTATGTGGGCACTAGGACTTAGCGTGTTCTGAACCAAGAATTCAGTATGCAGAGACCCTGTAAGCTATATGCTTCCGTGTCCTAAATCTTCCTGTGAGGTTCATCTATCACCCCAAATGGACAATTACAAAAGAAAACAGTTGTTCCAACAAGGGGCTTATCCAAGAAGAACCATCAGTGAATGGTCTTTATCCTCTGTCCATCATCCCTCTTTTGACAAAGACACCTATCATATTGGTTTAGGACATACTCTGAGGATCTCTCTCTGTGCTCTCTGTAAAGACACTGGTTCAAAACAATCAAATACCAAGGTACTAGAAACCAGAACATCAGCATATGAATTGAGGAGGGGGAATAAGTCATGTCAATGTAGACCACATTGTAATTCCACTTTACAGATGGGGAGGGGCTTCAAGGCTAGAGAGACTGAGCTGTGAAGTGACTGTCCCCATCAATCTATCTGGCGTGAAAGATCTCTTATTCACCACCTTCAATCTCTCTCCAGCCCTGACCTCCTTTATCCCATACACCATTCTTCATTCCACGAGTCAAATGAATAAGGATCAGCTGATGAAGAAACACTAGAATTATTTTAGCGCCAGAGGCAGAGAGAAGCACAAACACAGCACACCAAGGGCTTTTGTTCAGTATCTCCATGATATGGGATTGTAGTCAGCATGTCAGACACAGAACATGAGACAACTTGACGATGAATGCCAAAAGCTTTCAATTAATGCTGGGAAACACCAGTGCAAACAAGTTCAGAAGACAAAAGATAAACTTTGAATGACTGTCTCCATTAACTAGATAATGAGAGGTTTTACAATTAGACACTTGCAAGGAGATAAGAGATGCTGGAAGGAAGTGGAGGGTGTCTTGAATTTAGATCAGGCTGGCCTAATATGCAGGAAATCTGCAGGGAACTTCCTGTTATTGCAGAACAGCTGTGGGAGGAGTTTCGGGAGCCTTGGGGCACAGCTCAGTAATTATCAAGCCATTACTTCAGATCGCTGTGGCTTTTAGGCTTTTGTATATTTTGGCCACCTCCACTTTCTGCATACCACAGACAAACATTCTATAAAGAAAATGTGTAGATACTCCAGAGAGGACAGATTAAAGAAAACAAACAGAGAAAAAGATAGAATAAGAGAGAGAGAGAGAGAGAGAGAGAGAGAGAGAGAGAGAGAGAGAGAGAGTGTATGTGTGTGTTGGGGGGGGAGAGTCAGAATAGATTTGCATTCTCAAGGCCTGAGTAGATCTTGTAAGGAAGCTATGAAGAAGATGGAGAGACATTTCTTTTGGTTTCAATTACACCTTATTCAAACGTAAGCATTTGGATGTTCAAATAGTAGCATATAAAAAGTCAAAGGACTTTTTAACCACTGAAGGGATAAAGTCCAGGATCAACTCTTTTAAAATTTCAGTTCTGTATGAAACGCCAAAATTACCTAAAGAGGCATTTTATCAAGTTTTCCAATAGTGTAAAAGAAAGTCAGAAAAACACAAGGAAATCAGAAAAACAAAAAAGCATGCAATATTTTTATGGTATATAAATCCCAGAAAACAGATATTAAAGGCATTGTGAGCATTTTCAGGATGCATAACACAGAGTATCACTCTATCTCTGTCGTGATTACAACTTCTTTCCTCAAAGGACCAGTAAGCTACACGTCTATCCAAAAGAACATGCCTCTAACTAACCTTTGTATTCAACCAAGTATAGAACATTAATTCATACTTACAGTAGAAAAGTTTCCATTAAATTAAACAGATCATACACACACACACACACACACACACACACACACACACACACACACCTCTAGGATGAGGACAGAGAGAAAAGACAATGCCAGGAAATACCACAAATTCCACAAGATGGGCAGGACAGAGCCAAATGAAGGAGACAACCTTCCCATTCAAGTTGACCAATAATTTTAAATGTTGTTCAGGGTAACCAATCACAGTTGTCCAACTCAGGCGACCCTTGAATTCCGCACCAAAATGTTTATAAAAAAATGTGTGCTTTATGAGCTCGGGGTCTCCTCTTGCCTGCGTGCTGGGGGACCCCAACGTATATCCGAACAATAAACCTCTTGCGGATTGCAGCGATTCTGGTCTCTGTGGCCTTATAGAGTGGGGGTCTTCCGACGGACTCTTACACATTGCACCTTAGTAGAATGTCCCTAGAGATAGAGCAAGACAAAGGTCACCCTGAATTCCCCTAATGTGCTTTAAATCTAGCCTTTGAGCTCACTTGTTTGTCTATCTTGGTAATGGGAGACCCCAGCATGCTGGACTTGTGCAGAATAAAACAGTCTTTGTGATCGCATACTGTTTGAGTCTGGGGTAATCATTCTTCAGAGAATTGTGGACTATTACACTTTCTCATATAAGGGTTTTTTCAAAGATGTAATGATTAATATTGACTGACAACTTAATTGTATCTGGGATCACCTAAGAGTCAGTGCCCTGTCTCTTAGTGAAGCTATATCCTAGAAGGACTAACAAAAGAAGAAATGTTTATCTATCTATCTATCTATCTATCTATCTATCTATCTATCTATCTATCTATCTATCTATCTATCTATCTCTGAGTGGGCAGCACCTTCTGGTGGCAAAAACAGATACAAAGAACCAGGCTGCTTTTGCAGAACTGCCTTTGCTTCCTGTTAGTCAGTGCATCTACCCTTTGGCTGTTGCTGCTGTTCCCGTCCTTTGTTTAATATCAGCCTACCAGTGCAGACTGAAGGTCATCAGCTCTCCAAGAATCTTCCAGGAAGTCATTGCCAGACTGAGACTGGTCCTCAGTTTTTCCAACATGGTAGACTCATTGTTGGACTGTCTTAGTGCTCTATTGCTATGAAGAGGCACTGTGACCTATGCAACCTTTCTAAGACAAAGGATTTGATTGGGGCTGGATTACAATTTCAGAGATTTAGTTCAATATCATCATGGTGGGGAGCATGAATGCATACAGGTAAACTCATGCTGGAGAGGTTACGAAGAGCTCTGTATCTCCAGGCATCAGGAAGAGAGAGATACTTGGCCTGGCTTAGACTTTTGAAATGTAAAGACCAGTCCCATTGACACACCTCCTCCAACAAGGGCATACCTCCTAATCCTTCTCAAGTAGTGCCACCTCCTGATGACTAAGCCTATGGGGGGAGGGGTCATCCTTATTCAATCTGCCATAACCTTATAGGTCATAGTTTGCAAAACAATCTAATAAATCCCTTTGTAATATATATTTACCCTGTCCATTCTGTTCCTCTAGGAAACTCCAGTTAGTAAGAAGAGCATCATTCACCTAAGCCACCATGTAAGCTGCATCACTTCTCCCAATGCATCCTTGAACTATTTAGGAACTCTAGGAAGTGCGGGTTCACTAATGTGAACATTCACAAATGTAAACGGTCAAGCATATAAAGCAATACAACACAGAGCAAGGGCTGTTAACAAAACAGAACAGAGAAATAGATCGCTGACTAGCCATCCTTTGAAATCCAACCTATCGAAAAGCTTAACAATGGGTCCTTATCTTTGGAAACCATAGTGCTGCCCCACCACAGAACTATATTTTCAACATTGCTCCTAATCCCACTGAAAAGCACAGTGACACAGTGCCAATGCATATGTAAATAATTACTAAGCAGCAGATAATTATGCTCAGATCGATGGCTGGACAGCTGGGTTACTCTATGTCAAATCCTAGGCAATTCAAAGAAGGCTCCCCTAAGGAATATTCTCAGTTGTTATGGTGAATTTCTCTGTTTCATCTGCATTTTGATTGATTAATACACAATGCACCTTGGCATGTTTTCTACTTATGATGCAAAAAATGCCAGGGACCTGTGAGAAAGCAAAGAAGGGGGTTGGGTTCTCCTACAATTTCTCAATGGAACTTTGCTTTAATCTTTCAGAAACGCAGCAGATATTTGAAGATCTTTCTGCAGCTTTAAAAAAAGACTTCACTTCAATATTCCATAAACAATATGCTAGCCTGAAGCAGGATGGCTGTTTGGATGGATTTGTACATCAGGAATCTCCCTGTAAATTATTTCTTTTATAATTTCAAAGGCAGAAATTGATAGGGATTCTTGGAAATGTATGAATCCAACACTCTAAAGTATACTTATTATTGTTAACATGTCTGTATGTATTTGTGAAAGCCACATTTCCTCTACTGAGACGGGACAGGTTATAGTAACTTGGTGGGGGCGGGGGAGCTTTTATATAGTAGGAAAAATAAGACCTATTTTATGAGACAACAGTGAAATCTGATTTCCAGTCCAGCTCCCTTTCTGTCTTGGATGGTTCACCTCCACCACACTGGTCCAGTGGGAAAGATTTTTAACACCCTCTGTACACACAAGTATTGCAATTCTTTCCTAAATCACCCTTCACGATTCCCCTCTGGCCTCTCAGTACTGACAACCATACACATTGGTGACAAAATGTGTTTCCTGCTGGGAACTTCACATGGTGGTGGCAAGTTTGCATTTGACTGGAGTACTATCTCAGCCAGACCCAGGGATGTGATCTAGAGAGGTAACCTGGGATCTGTCAGTAGATCTCCAGAGGAACTGGATTGGTTCAGCTAAGTGCCTTAGTGACAATGACTTTTCCATTTTGGTTTTCCTTGACTTTTATTTTTATACAAGACCCTTGCTTTCCTGTTAGCTACCATGTGACTAGATGGACTGCATGTCTTTTAGTCCTTTCTGTTGAAGGGACCTCCCTGTCTTTTCTTCCAAAGCCATTGTAATACAAGACAATGCTTCTTCCTATCCTCCCATCCCCACACCATAACCTGTCACAGCCCATTGTTCTGATTTGCATTGGAAATATAATTTGTAATTGCCTATAAATTAACTATCAGATTTAAATTTCTCTTCCGGGATTACTAGAGTAGTCCAATCTATTCTGCATCAGTTTCTATTTGACATGAGTATTTAAATGTAATTTTTTCATTAAAGAGATGATGAATGAAGAACATAATTTAATGGAATTGTGCCTAATAAAAAGAGAAGGGTTTGGGCAATAATTAGAAGTGTTTTTTTCTTTTCCCGGAAAATTAAATGTTCGGTTTCTCTACATACTCTTTTGTAGGCATGAGCCTCAGCTATCCTATCAGTTTGCACATAAAACATTAAAACAAAACTGTTCTTATAGCATTCAGATTACAATGGAACTTCCGTGTGTATATAGGTATGTGTGCAGGTAACGATTTTCTTTCTACCAACACTTGCGTATGAGCTAGCAAAGCACAATAAAGGCAGGGGTGCTCACGTGGAATGAACTTCAGTTCAATGGTATCTCTATGCTTAAAATGTCTGCTTAGCTAGGTGTATGTGTGTATTTGTGTGTGTGTGTGTGTGTGTGTGTGTGTGTGTGTGTGTGTGTGTGTGTGTTGTAATTGCAAGAAAGGATATTTGTAACTCAACATTTTTGCCTATGTCCAGCTCTCAAAGCCATGAAACAAGGCTGGAATAAACAGGTAACCTGTGAACCATTATTTCCTATGCCTTGAGGTTTTGATAAATCACCTATGTAAAGATGTGTTGCATCATTGACAAACAGCCTTTTCTTTTCCACTTATTTATTTTGTGTGTATATATGAGGAGGGAATGCATGCTCGTGCTGTGCCATGCAGCATGCACGTGGAGGTCAGAGGAAAACTTGCAGATCTTTGCTTTCCCCACTTGGGGCCCTGCTATTAAACTCAAATTGCCAAGTTTAGGGTCAAGTGCCTTTACCCTCTGAGCAGCGGTATTTTAGCCCTGCTTGAGAAACACCTCCAGCAGTAAGATCTTATTTTCCTTCTGCAGACAATTAAAACAGCATGAGCTGCAGACTATCAGAGGCGGGTTCAAGATGAAGTATCCCCAGGACAAGAGAGCTGGAGGACATCTAGGGTGCATCTGGGGAGAAATAGAAAATGCAGATGATTGACGCTTCTGTCTTCAGACCCATACTGAATCGTCTACCTTCTATTTCTGGATGCTTGGCTCAAGAATCGGGTTCCTGGGGTCCTATAGTCATTAGAAGGGAAAGAGAAGCAGCTGTATGAAGAATTTGTGGGAAACAGACATACACACAACACACACAGATCACTCAACGTTTCACATAAACACAAACGAGCTCTGATGCTTCTCACCTGGAAAACACCAGAGACCAGCCTCTCTGTTGGAAGTCACTCCCTGGAACCAAACAGGGACGTTGAGCACAATAAGAAGCAACATAGCTTTCACCCAACCGGAGCTAATGTTAACTATTAAACATCTGACCAGAAAATGATGGTGTGAGTTCTCTCCTACTTGGACACCATCTATGAAGTTCCCAACCTTCTCAGATTTTTATTAACCTCAACATCCTTTAGCAATGACCTTCACACAGCATGATTTTCATTAACATGCTTCCTTCCGAGCTCTGTAAAAACATCTCACCACCAAGTAAATATCACCTCCCTTATGACTCACTTCCAACATGTTGCCTCTCACCTGAAATTCTATTCATTCATAAATGCTCCCCACCCCCTGCTCCCTAACTGGATCCATAGCTTCCCATCTAAACTGTCAAAGCTTTGCACCATGTGATCTTATCATCTTCCGTCTTCCAATTCTTTAGTTACATTTCTTATGTCTGGTTACAATTTTAAAGCCAGCATCTAAGGAAAGAATGTGTTGTGAAAATATTTATAATGTATTTTCCCCCATTTGATCTTTAAATATGTTTATTTCTACTTTGAAACCTCAAGCTCTGTTTTATTCAAAGTCACTAAGGTAGAGCAACTTGTTTTTAATAGGTTATATTCCAGAGCATCTTAATTTGACTACTTAAAAATGTTATAAATGTTATAAACCGAAAAAAAAGCTCCAGGTTAGTATACTGTTTGGTTTTTAAGTTATTTTGTATCTTCTATGTAATTATGTCTTCACTAATGTGAGTAGACATTTTCACATACAATGTTGGTAACTATTATAGATATGTTTGTGTTAGCACTTATAAATAGATCATAACTTTTCTCTAATTATATCCTCTAGAGAGGAGGTTGAGATTAGTATCCAAGGCCCCTTAACGTTTAATTATAATTATTCTTTGACCTCACCCTTCCCATGTAGAAGAGCTGAGAAACAGGTGTCAGTGTAGTCTACAGGAAATACACTGTTGACTTGTAGGTGAAAATATAAGATTCAAGATGTTTTTCTTCCAGCTAAAACACCATAAACAGGCACATTAATAAGAGCCCTGCGTCCACCCTAATGTATCTTCCTCTTCAATCAGATAGCTTTTATTTAATGTACAAGGCTGTGCTCTGCTGGCACTTGGTCTGCTCCACTCATAATCAATCAGCCAAGAATTAGGCAAGAACATAATTCAATCTGTGATTTCGATTTCCCACCAGCAGATCCCACTCAACATTATCTTCCTTTCTAGTAATACGATTTAAATATGCCAGTTGCTTTGCGCTCTGGGAAATCATGAGGCTAGAACTAGGGGGCTCTTTCACCGAAGCCTGAGAGGCACACACTCTAATATAGACTCAACTGAGACCTCTGCTGATCAAGACCTGGTCCTTAGTGACCATGTGCAGGATGAGGTTTTGCTCAGTACACAAACAACACTGGTAGTACAGAGTTCAAGACACAACTGTGAAGCTGACACATGTGACATTGCACACCTAGGTGTCACAGAAACAGAAGAACTGGACCTTCTGTACTTAAAACAACAACAACCAAAAAAAATTAAGTAATTAAATTAGATTAAATTAAACAAACAAAACTTTTCAGGCAGGAAGATGGTTTGGGTTAAGGAGATTCAATACCTATGCTTAGCCATTTGAGTTCCATCTCCCAAACCCATATAAATGTGAAGGAGACAGAAGAACCCCCACACAGCCACAGAGTTGGACGTCACAAACACAGTCAGGAGTCAGTTCTTTCTTTCTACTGATGGCTCCTGGGGCTCAAACTCTGGTAGCCAGTAAGGCTTTGCAGAACGTGCTGTTACTGCTGAGCTGCCTCAGAGGCTCGATTTTGAACAACCGTATGCTTCCATGATAAAGAAAACAGAGCTTGAGAGTCATAAAAGCAAAGTAATTTTTTAGAAATCAAACAAAATCCCAGATATCAAATAGATGACTAAACCCTCTTCTGGAAATGAGGCCCCCAGTTTCTCCTCTCCTCCAAAGAATAGATTGCCACATTCTCAGTGTTTGGCAGTGAAATTGGAAGGGCAGGTTATTTCCTGTAATTAGTACTGCCTATCAGCATCAATAATGAACTTCTATCTTGCTTTGATTCGATGTAAAACATTTAATTCAAATGTTAGTCAAACAAAGATAACACAAACTTCCGTTCTGATCCGTGTGTGAGTTGCCTCTGCTGACCTCAGGCACCTTGAGAGCCCTGTGTCTAGCTAGTCTGAGTCATATAAATTATACTCTGAAGTGTTTGAATGAATCAGCAACTTGCTGGTTAATAACTAGCTAACAATACACAGCCTGTTCATTCTAGAATTACCGACAGAGGAACAGGTTACAGCTCCATTCATGCCGACTCTCTCCCTCGTGAATAAAACGTTTCACACTCAAATGTTTAGTGTTTAAAGACGGGGCTTGTTAGTTAAATGAATTAATCTGGTGTGAAAACTATTTGCATTTTTAACATCATCGGAATTTCTTTCACCCCCAACTGTTTAGTTCACTGCTAGTATAATTATAATTAGCAAGGGAGGGGGGAGCCATTTTCCTCAATGCTAACTGGCATTCGAGAATTTTCAAAGGACTTCTAAAATGTTTCAAAGCTACAGAGCAAGTAGGTGGGGCAAAGATTATAAGCATCATTTCTTCCAGTACAGTTCCCCCCACCCCGTAGCAGAAAACATTTCCTTACCTGTGTCTGTCTGTCACACATGTAGCCCATGCAGACGTACAGATAACATGAATCAAGCCTTTGCTTTGTGGTAAGCATTGTGGTAGGTGTTGAAGAATGTCAAATCACACAGACAACGGGAAATATGGCTGAAGGATGAACTTAGGCTAGTACAATCCTCCACATAAGGTTACATGGGGGAGCTGTTTCTCTAAGCTGAACGTGGTAGCTCACATTTTTAACCTAACCACTTGAGAGGATTAAGTAGGTTTAAATGTTAAACCCTAGCCTCAGCTACATGTGTGCCTTTGACACAGGGGATGCTGTGTACATATAAAGCTGAAGTGAAAGGATTAATGAATGAAATGATTACCCTATGGCCAATTACTCATGAGTCTAAAGTGCACTCTGTGTGTCAGGGCCAGGACTGGTATAGTCTGTCTTGGACTCTCGAGACTGAGCATTCCAAGGTACATCCTATTTGAGGGATGTCAAAGGATAAGGTGATAAAGGCTAGATCATGGGGGATGAAGGAAAATATTGGGCTATCTCAGTGAAATGGACATCACAGGCTCCAGGGCTGCTGCCAGCTGGAAAGTGGCTGGATCCTAAGAGTACTAACCTAATCTATGCTTCAATCCATTGTTAATTCAAACTAAAACAGGCCACTAGGAGGTAGTATCACTGGAGAATCTACAGGCTCACTGGGGTCTGTCTGTGCTGTGTGCCGTGCGGTGAGCTGGTTTGCTCCAATAATCTCACCTGTTGGGATGTTCCACCTTGTCTCAGGCCCATAGCAATGGAACCACAGCAGTAACACCTCTGATGCCATGAGCCAAAATAAACGTTTTTCTTCTTAAGTTGTTTTTCCCAGGAAAATGCCATAGTGACAAGCTTGGCTACCAGAAAGAACAGAGAAGACCATTGGCCTGGACTTAATGCATCGCTGGAAATCTAATATTGGAACTCTAACTGCAAAATGGCTAGATTAGGAAGTAAGGCATTTTTGAGACATGGTTAGGTCCCGAAAGTGGACACTCATGAATTGGTTTGATGTCCTTCTAGGAAAGACCTCAAGAGAACATGGGGATCATAGGTAGTGACCATCTGAAAACCAAGAAGTGAGTCCCATCAGACACCAGATCGGCCAGCTTCCTGGTGTGGAAATTCCCAGGCTTTAAAATGATGAGAAAGAAATAGTTGTTGTTTTCAAACTCAGTCCAGGATGCTTTGTTACAGCTGCCTTCATGAAGACAATCTGCACGTATATGATGAGCTTGTAGATATAACTCACACGCACACAGAGGCATAAAGGCACGCAGACAATTTACTTTGAGCTAAGATATTTATTCAGAGAACTTTTCTCTTCCACAAATCTCTGTCCCACTGGTCGTACTGCATCCTAAAATACAAACCGTAGTGAGACTCCTAAATTGGATGCATGCTGTGTGAAAAGACGTACTAGACCTTGTATCTATCCACCCAGAGAGCAATTCCACTCTACAGCTCCCTGAAATGGGCACTGAGATATAAAAATGTAATCAAATTCTTAAAGTCACATAGTTAACAGAAGAAAAAAAACCAACAGATTTCTTGTGTAAGCTAGCCATGTGGTCAAAACCTACAGCTCTGTGCCACAGAGCTAGATGGCCCCTCTTTTTGCCTTGGAGGGTACTGGAGATTATCGATAAAATGGTACAGTGGTAGAGGGAGCGCTGAGGATAGTAATTTCTAGCTGTAATATGGGGAATATTACATATGTAATATTACATTTTAGGGTTAGCAGAATGTAAGGATACAGATAACCTTGACTCACTGGTGTAACTGGTCTTCTGGTAGCCAATGAGGTGTGGATATCAGCATCACAGAGGATTGCTTTTATCCTTCCTTTAGGTGCTGAGGAGAAACCCACACAGGCCAGGTTAAAATGCTGTCATTTAGCGACAACTGTAGTCTAATCTCTCCTTCCATTTTCTATGTCTTGGAAAGAGTATAAAAATGACCAATGTTACTGTTTGCATATGAAATGTCCTCCCCAGACTCACATACTTAACACTGGGTCTCCAGCTGATGATGCGATTTTGGGGAGCTGTAGGACCTTCAGAATATGGGGTTTCACTGAATAAAGTGGATCACAGGGAGTGAGTGTTACAGGTTATACCTGACCCTGATTCGGGCCAAGCTCCTTCTGTTTCCTAAGGGCACACTGCCTAGAAGATGTCGCTGGCTCTAAGAGGTTTACACTATCATATCTTCCCTACTAAGATAGATCCTATCCTCCTAAAATAAATCATGAGTCCAAATAAAACCTTTCTCCCTTAAGTGGCTTCTTTCTGGTATTTCTTCTCAATCATGAGTTAAATAATTGATAAAACTGACATTAAATTATATAATATATGATATATGAATCATGATACGTGATGTATAATATAAATATATAATATATATTATATATAGATAGATGCTCAGATAAATAGTTTAACACATAGAAAATTAGTATTCCAGCAAAGGTGAGGACACAAAGCCCACAGGATACACAGCAAAAGGAGAAGAAGTCAGGGCAAGGTTAAAGTGATGATGGGACAGAGGTAAGTGGGGTACCAGATAGCATCAAGTGAGGAAAGCAGTCAGCATAGACAAGATGGAGAAACTAGCCTCCTAGGTGAATGAATGCCATGAGGAGAGATAGCCAGTCTGTTTGCCTTCCCCCATGTGACCCTACCCACCATCTGAGACATAATTTGGTACAAACGTGCCAAGAGGAAAACACTCCAGATAATTTCTCTCCACTGGGAGATGTTCATCTGCTTATGCAAAAATGATCTGAAAGATCAATGAATTAAGGGGTAGATAAAATCTTCTCTGTTCTAGCTATACTCTTGGAATGTGTGTAAAATATGAAGAATTATAAGAATGGAAATACATAAAGAGACAACACGTAGAGAGGTATATGGTTTGTCCGTCTGCTTACTGGCCCTGCTCTGCCCTTAAACTTCTTGCTTGACCCTTCTTTACATGTGAAAAGTATATGTATCTTACATCACCTAAGACAAAGCGCCATCCCTTTCCAGTTTGTAGTCTAGTTAGCCAGTACAATATTTAGCACACAGAAGACTTTGTAAATTCTGAATTAACAAATGAATAGAAGAATGCATATAAAGATAGGATACACACTGAAAGAAAACGTTCTATTAGAATGTCTACTTCAATAACTTTAATTATCGGCTTCATATCAGGTAGCCAAATCAATGCCTTGATCCACTTGTTTACTCTGTATCCTAACACTGGCAACGAAAGAGCAAAAGCTACATTGACATCTAAATTGTCACTCCAAAAGGAGGGGCAGCCTAAATACACATATACAACTGGTTTAAGAACAACCAGAAATTTGTTTTTTATTTCTAGAATTTTTATGGGGAAAATCACAGAAGCTCAAAGCAGATCTTATCAATTAAAAAAACTCAATTGATAAATTTATCTTTGATCATATCAACAAACCATGACCAGATACCAAAACCAAAACCAAACTAAAAACCAGATACTTGAGCAAATGAAACACATCTGTCCATTGTCCTAAGAGAGAGGTGAGCACTTTCCTCCTTTAAATGCCCAGGTTCCACAAGCTGTGGCTCTCCTGCCATTGGGTCTAAGATGGAAATGTCGGGTCCGGAAGTGAGAGATTCTTTGCTCTCCGCATCTAAACGGTGGCAGGACGTAATGTGAGTAAGCGACTTCTGCATCGTGGACTGTTGTTTATTGCTGCTGATTTCTGTCTTTCAAAGCTATCCCTATAAATCTCTCACACTTAAAATGCCCTTTATTTGCTACTGACATAGGGTTTCGAAATTCCCAGGAAATCACTAAAGTCTAATTTTATAGTTCTGATAATGTGTTATTAGATGGATCTTCTAGCTCATACAAAATAGCACGGCTTAGGCTAACTAAATAAACAACCCCTCCCCTCAAACAACTAAAACGACGATGATGATGATGATGATGACCACGACAACCCTCTCCTGAGACAAGGGCTTGTGTACCCCAGGTTGGTTTTGAATTCACTACGTAGTTGATGAAGATCGCCAACATCTGATCCTTCTGTCTCTACCTTGAAAGGCTCTTTCAGACACATGCCATCACATGTGACATATGTGATGCTGGGAATCTAACTCCCGGCCTCCTGCGTGCTGGGCGATCACCGGGCTACCTGAGTTACGTCACTCTCGTCTATATCCAGAGTTGATAGAGAAGTCTTACCCGTAATCCTCACGAAGGCAAAACAATCACAAGCTCTCGTCTTCTCTAAGCAGAATTTATTTGGGGAAATAAACCCCTATAAGTTTAAGACAGATTGTGGCGGTCATGACAGGCTATTTCACAACAAAAGCCACATGAAAGACTTTATCCATCACGTTTCATGATAAATCTAGGTGATGCGATTGAAAGCAGTCGGAGCAAGAACCGGGAACCTGGGGTTAATTGTTACCGCGCTGCACTCTGACAACGTTATCCCAACCCGGTGCACCTTACCAGCTGCCTAAGCAGACTGCCACAAGTGAACAAAGAACTTCAATTTGCACAGGAGCCACTGTCACACTGTATTAATAAAGTCCCTCCTTGTTGTCTCAATAATGAGCTGTCAGATGGCTTGCTTTGATAAAAAAAAAAAAAAACACACAACAAACTTCTTGAGAGAAATAGGCTTGTTTCTTGTGACACTCGTTCATTCCCCTGGGATGGGATCCTCAGAGCTTCAGAGTCTCCCCCGTAACATAACGGCGGTCCACTGTGGACAGGGTTTAGTGTTAAAAACACGCCAGAGGATCTAGTCTGGCAGGCCAGTGAGCATGTGCGATCAGATCATCTCTGCTTCCCCTATGCTGGGATTACAAATGTGTGTTACCGTATCTTCTGGCTTTATTCTCCCACATGACTTCTGGGGGTTGAATTCAGGTCCTTATTGTTGGAGCGGCAAGGTCTTAACCAACTAAACCATCTTCCCGGACCATCAATACTGAAGTCTTTAAAGTCCGTTCCTCTGATATCAAGAGTCCGCGGCCTGTGCTGAGCAAAAGTCTTCATTGCGCTGTGTTATAAATAGATTACTATTTATCAAGATCATTTTTCTATCCCCTATGGATGCCTTCTCTTTCGATCTGTGCCCTTTGTTGCCCCCGGGGCAGGACACGGGTTCCGTAGCCCATTGCCTCTGAATCTTCCTTTAGAATCCAATTATCTGGCCCCCAGCAACCCTGTCAGTGTCCTGACAGCTGTGCGCTGCACGCAGGCCCTGCTGTCAGAGGTGAGAGACGGCAAGGCTGCCTTCAATTCCTCCCCCATCCCCACCACGACTTGGAAGGGAGAGAGGTGCATGCGGTACATTGAGAGGAGTTTGTTAGGGATGCCAGGGAGGTCAGAGCCTGCGTGGAAGAAAAGGCTGAGGTGAAAATTAAAAAAAGGAAAAGTGTCAATACCATCCAGACAGGTGCTGCTGCTCTTCCACACGGAACAGCAAGATTTGCCTCGCAGCTCCGGTGCAGCCGTTGTGGAAGACAGAGCGCACGCACACTCACACTGATTTTAATTGAGATCAATTTAGCAAGTGCCATCTTCCACAAAGTCCTCCAATTGATTGAAAGCGAAATGAAGCTCTTCTAAGGGGTGCCAGGTTTTTCTGTCGTCTACCCCACCCCCCTCCACAGGGCGATGATGACGATCTGAACTTTAGGAGAGTGGGTGCTAAAAGAAAGGGCATTCATTTTGATCCTATCCTAGAATATACTTTAAAACGGTGAGTGTCTGAGCTGGATTTTTTGTGACCCTAACCCCGATTATTTGCCAATAATCAAGTACTTATTAGTGGGTCTGAATTGCAAATAGATCTAAAATCTCATGGGTCCCATTATGGGTAGCTCTGGACCAACACTTGGGTAGCTGGGTGAATGTGCCTCCCATGGGGAAGAATTGGATGGACTTGAAGGCAATGTACAGAGAAAGAGTAAAATCCTGAGTGAGCATGTGTGTTGTTGACATGGGTACAACCATATTAATGTCCTCAATGCCCCGTGGGAGTGGCAAAACCTACCCTGGGTTAGGGACAAAGGGATGACAAAGCCATTCTTGGGTCCAGTGCCAAAATCAACATATGTACAAAAAAATGTCTGCTGTAGGTTTCTAGCCTTTCCCCAACCATGTGTGCAGCCTAAAGACTGTTTCTATAAAGGTGACCTAAAACTGCCTCTTTGCCACTGAGCTTCAAGGATACGGTGGCTTCTCCATCAAGAGCTCAAACCACCTGATTCTAGCTTTACTGTAATGTGTCTTGTGATGGTTTGAATAAAAATGTCCCCCATAGTCCCTTAGTGAGTGGCACTATTAGGAAATGTGGCCCTCCCTGTTGGAGTAGGTGTGGCCTTGTTGGAGTAGGTGTGGCCTTGTTGGAGTAGGTGTGGCCTTGTTGGAGTAGGTGTGGACTTGTTGGGGTAGGTGTGGCCTTGTTGAAGTAGGTGTGGACTTGTTGGAATAGGTGTGGCCTTGTTGGGGCAGGTGTGCCTTGTTGGGGCAGGTGTGGCCTTGCTGGAGCAGGGTGTGGACTTGTTGGGGGCAGGTGTGGTCTTGTTGGGGTAGGTGTGCCTTGTTGGGGCAGGTGTGGGCCTTGTTGGAGCAGGTGTGGGACTGTTGGGGGGGTGTGGCCTTGTTGGGGTAGGTGTGGCCTTGTTGGGGTAGGTGTGGCCTTGTTGGAGTAGGTGTGGCCTTGTTGGAGTAGGTGTGGCCTTGTTGGGGTAGGTGTGGCCTTGTTGGGGTAGGTGTGGCCTTGTTGGGGTAGGTGTGTCTTTGTTCAAGTGGGTTAGCCTTGGTGGAGTAGTTGTGACGTTGCTGGTGTGGGTGTGGCCTTGTTGGGGTGGGTGTGGCCTTGTTGGAGTGGGTGTGGCCTTGCTGGAGGGGTGTGGGCCTTGTTGGGGGTAGGTGTGGCCTTGTTGGGATAGGTGTGGGCCTTGTTGGGGTAGGTGGTCTTGTTGGAGGAGGTGTGACCTTATTGGAGGAGGTTTGTCAGTAGGGCATGAACTTTGTATTTTTGATGTCTCAGAAGTTCAAGTCAGGTCTAGAGATTCATTCTTCTGTTTTGCTGCCTGACAATCCAGATGTAGAAGTCCCAGCAACTTCTCCAGCACCATATCTACCTGAATACTGCCATGCTTCCCACCATGACGACAATGGACTAAATCTATGAAATTGTAAGCCAGATCCAACTAATTGTTTTCCTTTGTAAGAGTTGCTGTGATCATGGTGTCTCTTCACAACAATAGAAAGCCTAATTAAGACACATCTGAATATCCTTTCTTTATTACCTCGCTGCTCCAGTTAGATCAATTCCTGGTATCGTGCAGAATACAGCAATAATGATCATCTGTATCCTAATGGTGGCCTAATAGCCATCTTTATAGTCACAAGACTACAGTGTTTCTCAGTGTTTATTTAGCCTTATATAAGACTATGCATGTGCGGGTATTCAGACATACACACACTCACTCATTCTCTCTCTCTCTCTCTCTCTCTCTCTCTCTCTCTCTCTCTCTCACACACACACACACACACACACACACACACAAAATGGACCCAAACCACCCTACCATCCTAATAAAAAAATCTACAAAATAAATGATGCCTCTAATGATAGACAGGATACAATCTCTCAGTGAGACAAAACAGACACTTCACGTAGTTTTAATGACCATAATAAGAATAATAATATTTCTACCTCATGTACTATGGTGGGCTTAAAAACTATAATTCAGAGAGATAACTCTTTATTACAGGTCTTATAAAATGAGAGTATGCTACACTAAAGAAAGTCAAAGCTGTTGTCTCTGGAACATTCCATGTAATACTACACTAGAATGCCAGCATTATCAAACAGTCACTCGAATCCTTATTGTGACATTAAGTGAGATAGTATAGGTAATTAATAAATTTTCCCTCTGAAATTCAGCAACCTATGTGCATAGGATATTCATGCATATCAGAAATACAGTCTATATAATTGAGGTTGTATACATAAAGGTGGCTATAATTGTCCAAAGTTTTGTATTGCCTAAAAATTATTTTCACAGCCATCAGCACATCATCCTTAGCAAAATTTACACAATATTTAGTATTTCCAAAGGACAATTCAGACTCTAAACCCTTCTTGTGACATTGACCCTGGACAACAATGTCATTCCAACATGAGAGCAACCAAAGAATCCCCAGGGACCAAGCCACCAAGTGTCCCATCAGATGACAGTGTCATGGGATAGTTCTATGCCTTGAAGCTTAAAGGCAGCCCCAACAGGGGAGCTGCAGGAGCCATGAGGAATGGTGGGCAAATGGGCAGTTTCCCCAGTAACCAAACCAAAATCCAATACGTATTTGGCCATGCAGACCCAGATCGTTGGTTAACTACACACTCCCTGCCCTTGATCATCAAGCTTGAGTCCTACAGGTGATGAGTGTAGATCTTATCAGTGACTCCGAACACAGCACAGCTGGCAAAATATTAATAACAAATGTGTAGAGGATGCACTTCAGGTCAGTGGAGACAATGGGCCTGGTTATTAAGCAGCAGAGGAAAGACGAGGGAAACAGAACTTCTCCTATCCCTAATTAGACATTGTTGTTCAACAGACGAGATGCTATGAGCATACCAACACTTCAAAGGTTTCATTAAGACCCAACTAGCCATCGGTTTTAACGTCTTTAGACACCTTATAATGGCGTCTCTCGCAACAAGAGACCTATGACGTAGTGGTACATCACTGCTAAAGATGTCTCCATGGTAACAGATCTCTGGACGCGGAGCTTCTGAAGCCATTGTTTTCCTTTTCATTCCAGTCGCTACTTCCTGGCATTCCTTCCTCAGTAGCATGGCTCCCAGGGAGTGCTTCCCACATGGAGAGCTCTCTTAAGAAGCCTATAAGAAGAGTCCGTTCAACATGAAACTCAAGACGGATGATCAAAAATGTGAATGCTTCACTCCTTCTTTAAAAGGGGAATAAGAATACCCTTGGCAGGGAAGAGAGAGGCAAAGATTAAAACAGAGACTGAAGGAACACCCATTCAGAGCCTGCCCCACATGTGGCCCATACATATAGAGCCACCCAATTAGACAAGATGGATGAAGCAAAGAAGTGCAGACCGACAGGAGCCGGATGTAGATCGATCCTGAGAGACACAGCCAGAATACAGCAAATACAGAGGCGAATGCCAGCAGCAAACCACTGAACTGAGAATGGGACCCCCGTTGAAGGAATCAGAGAAAGGTCTGGAAGAGCTTGAAGGGGCTCAAGACCCCATATGAACAACAATACCAACCAACCAGAGCTTCCAGGGACTAAGCCACTACCCAAAGACTATACATGGACTGACCCTGGACTCTGACCTCATAGGTAGCAATGAATATCCTAGTAAGAGCACCAGTGTAAGTGAAAGCCCTTGGTCCTGCTAAGACTGAACCCCAGTGAATGTGATTGTTGGGGGAGGGCGGCAATGGGGGAGGATGGGGAGGGGAACACCCATAAAGAAGGGAGGGGAGGATTAGGGGATGTTTGCTGAAACCGGAAAGGGAATAACATTCAAATGTAAATAAGAAATACTCAAGTTAATAAAAAAAAAGAAAGAAAGAAAAAAAGAAGAGTCCCTGCTGTTTGGCTCTCTCTCTCTCTCTCTCTCTCTCTCTCTCTCTCTCTCTCTCTCTCTCTTTCTTTCGCCAATTTCTGCAAGTGTATAATTAGCATTTGGGGCTGGATAGAAAAATCAACTGTTACTCGCCAATTGCCAAAAGTTAATTGAAAACTTTTCATACAAAGTGCTTGCTAAATGGTTTTTATTTAAGGGGTTGGCAATGTGGCTTAGAGGATAAGGGTGCTTGCTGCCAAGCCTGATGTTTTGAGTTTGATCTCATAGACAGTGGAAGGAGAGAACCAACTTTAGCAATCTGACCTCTGACCTGCATGTGTACCACGGTGACCCACCACACGTGTGCATGCGCACTCATACACAAACACACACACACACACACACACACACACACACACACAATTGGATTCCACTCAGTACTAAAAAAGAAATGACACTGTGGAATTTTCCGGGAAATGAATGGAATTTGAGGATATGTACTGAGTGAGGTAACCCAGATTCTGCAGTACACTCTCATTCATGTGCAGATCTGAGCTTCAGTGCTTAGATTTCTGTGTGTAAGTTGGAGTGTATGCCTATAAAAGTCAAGAAACAAGAAGTCAGCCATGAGAAGGGGGCTGGGAAGGGAGACAGAGTAACAATGAAATATATGACATAAGCAGGCAGCAAGAACACCATGGGTAGATGGTGTTAAATGGAAATTGACTGAGGGGTAGAGAAAGGCAGAAATTTGCAAGGACTGCTAGCACAAACGAAGATTTTATGAAATAAACATTAAGAAACCTACTACTGTATAAACTTACTCAGTTGTTTTTCTATAAAAAGGCTTGAATGGAGGTCAGCTACTTGAGTAGATAATGCTGCTCCAAGAAGGCATATGTTTTTAAATGAGATCTTCAGCGTCAGGTATGGGGTACCTCCTATGAGTTGCTGGCACTAGATCCCCTCAGAGGCTCCACCAACCTATAGAGGCTGGTACTGTTGCTTTCTGTTACCCTTCAGAATTGGATGGTTAGACCACTGCTGAAGCTGCCACTCACTGGTTGCAAGAAAAATCAAGCGGGAACTGAGCTGGTAGCCACCTCCACCTCACTTCCCACAGTGCCTGTGGCTGGCTGGTGTCCATGGTAACAAAGTGCCAAGCAAGATGCTGGGGAGAGAAAAGCTCATCAATGGTCTTCCCCACCTTTGAATGATGAGTACCACACCACTATCCTTCCAGGTAAGGTCTGCCTTCTGGTGCAATAATCACATGATTGGTTTGGGGGTCACTGACAGCTTTAGCATTGGATCTGAGGCCCAATCTGTGGGAGGGAATACACGTTTGATATTCTCTATCTTAGCCAAAGCCCATGTCTGGGGTTATCAGGCACTAAGGGGACCATGTACTACTGATATTTTACATAATGAATTTGATATTTATGCTTACACTCTCAGACTAATGTTACTTGCATCCCAGGCCATATATTTTTTTTTCTTTTGCAATTAGCAACAGTGAGGGCAGAGAGTCAAGACTGCTTAACGCACTGAGGATTAAGTGACTGGTAAGTGTTCAGCAAAAATATGTCATCTATATCCCACCCTGCAAGGCTCAGAGAACATCCCAGAAGTGTGCAGTGAAAAGACTGTAACAGCAAGAGAGTGGAGAAAGGATAAGATAGGGTAGTATAGGCTGAATATGATCATATATATATATATGTCTAAGACTGTCAAAATAAAAACAATAACTAAAAAGAAATCTTATCACTTATATGCAAAAAATACAAACTTCTCCCAAACTAACAGCAATTCAAACATCTCTTAGTCAACTTGTGAAGCACTCCCTAATGAGAGATAACTTTGATACTAAGTTTCCTTTCCTGGTCTTCGTACAAAACGATGCTCATCGTCCCATTGTCTTATAAAGAAGAATCAGAGGATGCAGCCAAAATTTAAGAAATGTAGCCAGAATATTTTTAAAAGTACCTTAAAAAAAAAAAGTATCAAATCGTTGTGATGTTTGTGTTATCTCTCAGCTTTTAAGTTTGTCGTGTTTGTCCTTTCTGATTGTGAATAAATTCTCATATTCAAATAAATGAGAGAGAGGGGATTGCAGGAGGGATGGGAAAGGAGAGGGAGGGAGGGAGGAGGGAGGGAGGAGAGAGAGAGAGAGAGAGAGAGAGAGAGAGAGAGAGAGAGAGAGAGAGAAGGTTCTAGTTAATTTATTGCAGCTATACTAACTCACATGGAATCACTAGAAAATCTGCATCCCCCGATTATTCTAAGTGTTACAATCTTAAAGAACAGTAATGACCAAAGCTGGATTGTGGAGCCCACAGAGCTTCATCTAAGACCTTCCCTGAGCAAAGACTCAACTCTAAGAAAAGGAGTGAGCTGGAAATAGAACAGGATCCAGAGAGTAAGCTTAAATTCCAAGTCAGCTCCGCTTAACTGAAGGGATCCCAGCAACAGGGTCTTTATTTGGGGCCAAACGGCGTCTTGACTCCTCGCTTATTTAATTAGAATATTCAGTTCTGCGTGATAAGAATCCTGACTATACAATACACTGTAG
This sequence comes from Rattus rattus, assembly GCF_011064425.1. Classification (NCBI taxonomy): domain Eukaryota; kingdom Metazoa; phylum Chordata; class Mammalia; order Rodentia; family Muridae; genus Rattus; species Rattus rattus. Next base: position 227,579,674 of record NC_046155.1, on the reverse strand, counting down.
CGTTTAAAGGATGAAAAAAAAGAATATTTGTAGATTTCAAATTGTCTGTATTTTCTTAGACATAAACATAAAAACATTTCAACTACTGTGAGAGTTTGAACAAGCAATGGCGTCCATAGGTTAATGCGTTAGAACCCTTGGTCCCCTGTTGGTGGCGCTGTTTTGGGAGATGGAGCAACTTTGTTGAGAGTGGGGGCAATGAGCCACTCCAATAGAGTTTTGGGGGTTTGTAGCTTCGCTCCATGTTAAGTTCACTCCCTCTGCTTCATGTTTGAACATTTGTGGTTGATGATGTAAACTCTCAGCTCCCCGCCATCATGCCTGCCACTTGCGACCGTCATGAACTCTCATCAGCCTGGAACCATAAGCCAAAATGAACTCTCTGTTCCTCAAGGTGCCCTGGTCTTGCTGTTTTTATCAAAATGGCAGAAAAGTAATGCAGTTTTCAACACACGTTTGACAGGTTGGATTATATAGTATTGAAAAGGTCTACAGAGTATAGAGTCCCACAAAATCTGGGAAACTATCTGCAGCACATAACCAGAGAAATATAATTATCAAAGTACCTAAAGAATACATATAATATATATGTATCAAATATATATATATGTATATCAGTTTCCTGTCAGGGAAGGGGGAAAAGATACAAATAGTTACAACCCAAAGAACAACAGATAAAACACTGGGGGGTCTCAGTTTTCATGACTGTGATTTCTATGAATTTAACCAGTTACCTAACAGGACTCAAATCGCAGTTGCTACAGTGTAACTGAAAATTGTGGGAAACAAAAAAACGTGAGTAGCTCTTGAGCCCACAAATCACTGAGCAAGTAATAACTTTGCAAGACGATCACTGACCAGTTTCATCATTTCTTTCAAAGTCTGTCTGTGATTGGTCACTGCACCTCTGTTATTTAATTCATCCTAGACAACACAGCACGAAATTTTGTTGCTCGATTACGTCCCAGAGATGATCCATATGATATTTGACCGAAATGTATCGTCTGGTAAACAAAGAGGATATCAGACAATGATGGAGACAAGAGGTTGCTCAGTGGGTAAAGCACTTGCTATGCCAGTGTCAAAATCTGAGTATGAATCCTGAAATGCCAGGTAACACTGAGCGCTATAGCAGGCACCTGCATGTTCCTACCTTAAGATGAGAGGCTAACACAGGAGAATATCCTGAAGGTTATGGCCAGCTGGCCTATTATATACAGAGGCAAGCATCAGAGACCTACCTCAAAAGTGGGGAAAGACAAGCATTATAAACGTGAGGTTCTCAATGATTTACACATACACACGCACGCACGCACGCACGCACGCACGCATGCACGCGTGCACATGTACACGCAGACACAGACATCATAAATATGTACAAAATATTATGAGAAAATCATTCAAAAGGACAAAAATACTGTAAGTGAAATTGATGTTAATATAAATGAAGCAAGCTTATGTGACATCACTGTCATTTGAGACATGGTTCACTGGGAAAGGAATCCAGAGGGGAAAAGCTAACCACAGATACTGGGGAACATCTTGGGGATGCTAAGGCATTAAGGTATCACAGAAGAAAGGACTAAAGGAAAATATTTCAGATGAAAGGAACACTCAGGTATTTCACAGCACTGGAGGTGCCAGGGACACATTGCTGGAAGCCAAGCCATACTCATTAAATAGGGCAGCAATTCTTCATAGCCACGAAAAAGAGGCTTCTCCCTTTGTAAGTTAAACCATGGAAGCACTATCTAAAATGTTCTTCTATTTATCTGTAAAAACAAAGTAAAATAATTTAGTTCTCAACGGTCCTAATGCTTTACATTACAGAAAGATAAGCTGGTTTTAGTTATACTATTGTTCTTCTCTACACATTTATAACCCACAACAAGAGAACTTTCAAAAATACTCTGGACAAACATTTTAAAGATTCCATAGTAATTTTCCCCCCAATGATTACTGAGCCAGTTTTTACATAATTTCATCTCAGGGGAACATTCTTTACAGTCTTACAGCTCTGTGCAAAAAAAAAAAAAAAGGCTGGCTTGTATGGAAAAATGGATGCTACATTTTAATTAGTCTTTGGGGCAATGACAAGAAAATACAACTATATATTTTCAGATGCTTAAGGGAAGAAGGGATGGCAGAGACGTGAACTCTCAGGCGGTGTTGGTGACCTTACAAATGGGTTTTAAAATTCTAATAACCACGCTTACCCCTTTAGCTACTGCTCTTCATAGAGAATCAGTGGTCACATCCCTTCCCCATGTCTTACATAGTCTTGACTACAACATGACGTTGTAGTAATCAAGAACATCAAAGACACTACTATGTTCTGGTCTAAGATCTGGGCATGGAAGATACTACGTTCAATGGAGACCAGAAGGCGCTGTCTTTTGGAGATCAAAAATTGACCTACAGAAGGTGGGAAAAGAACTTGATCTCAAGGTGGCTCAACTGGAAGGCTCTCAGGACACATGTCTAATCATAGACATTCCTTTGGAGAAGGTGATCAAGTACCACAAGGTTTGTGATGTCCGGTTTGTGATGTCCACATTGAGGAGTGCCCCGTCTCCAGAGCAGGGGCAAGAGGACCTATTATGTCCTTCTACTTCTGAGAACCTGTCAGAAATTTGATTGAGGTGTCCAACTACATCACCTAGTGATGGACACTGGTCATTTTCATTCTTTTCCCCAAGATGTCGTTCTTTCCCTTGCTTCCTGCAATTTTTTGGTCCAGGCCTAGAGACCTGTAAAAACTGACAACTTTGACATGTTATACATCCTGCAAAAAGACTCTCAGGCAGATTTATGTCCACAGTTTTGTTTCTAGATGGCCTCCAACCAAACTCCTCCAATAAACTGCTGGTCTTTCAACATTTGAAAAGAAAATAAACATCAGATAAGCATTTAGTAGCATCAACAAGTGCCATGTGTAACCTTAAGCCTATGACTACACATGCCTATCCCAGTACATGACTAACAGAGACCCACCCACAACAGCAGAACAGCAAAGGTTATGAGCAAAACTGTACAGAATGGCTTTCCCTGCAAGACTCCATATAAAAGGACATAAATGATTATTCAAAGTCACAGATATGAGGTTTATTCCTTCCAAAGTTTAGGCATATGAAGGTATACAAATGCATGTACATAAATATGACATGGATATATAATATATTCATGCCACAAATATATGTATATAAATGTAACAAGATAAATAAAATGGACAGATGACCAGAGAGAGAGAGAGGAGAGAGAGAGAAAGAGAGAGAGAGAGAGAGAGAAGAAAAGAAAGGAAACCAACAGACACATAAAGGAATTATGAAAGAATGATGTAGAGTGAAAAATATACAGGGTTCGAAGCCATGGAAGAACCAACAGTCAACAACTCAGAGAGGAAGAGAGCAGGTAATGAGTAGGAAAGGGTTAAGCTCTGGATTCTGTGATGTAGGCTATGTTCTCTCTGTGGTCAGAATAGTGAGGGACTTGGGGGTATTTGCTTTGCAAAAGCTGATCTAGCCGCGTGCTTCCTATTTGTGCATTTTTCTGAATAGGTGCTATAAACAGAAACGAAAGTAGAGAATATTTTTTTAATATGTGCTGTAAGCATTTGTGACTATTTCACTGAAGTATTACCAAAGGAGTAATTCATAAATGGTCTTAGAAACTCTGGAGGGCCTCCTGGGGGTCCACAAGGGTAAATATATTTTTAAAACAATATTTCAGTACTACATGCCTCTTCTATGGGGTTGCAATTATTACAGACAAGCAATGGCCAGACATTGAACCCTTCCCTGGAGGAATTTATTGGTGCCAGGGACTTGTGCTAGTGACAATTGTTTGCTCGGCCACACAGCCCTCACTAGAGAAGAAAAGGAAGAGAGGAGGAGGAAGGGAAGAGGAGGGGAAGAATCCATTTCACTTAAGAGCAATTGATGAGGCATCAGAAATTAACATGTAATGCATTTATTTTCAAATGAATAAATACATATTACAAATGTTTCCGGGTGTTAATTTCTCACGGAGGAAACAGCAGCATGGATGAGTGACAGGAGCAAAAGCTCTTCAGAGTCCTCAACAGCGTTTAAGAGGAAAAGGAGGAGCTCCTAGGACCAAAAAGTTTGGAGAACCTCTCCTAGGGAATGTAGGGTCTCTCCAATTATTTTACAACTGTCTCGCTCACATGTAAATAAGCCCTTTTCTGGCATTTGAAAACTTCAGAAGGAGTTAAAATATTCATCACGCAATCAATTCTGTTTGCAAGTTTTATTCTAACAGGCACACTCCTCCAGTGACAGGCCGTGTTCAAACCCCGCATCTGCCTCAGTGATTTTTCCCGGGGACCAGGCAGAGGAAGGAATGAAGGCAAGATCGCAGCTGTCAGTGTATTCCGAGAATGGAATATGGCTCAGCGGGGCAGAGAGGAGGAAGCAGACACTACTTATTCACGATAAACCTTTGGTCAACCTAGAATTTCAAAGTTGAGCAAAAACCCAGAATTTTATCTTTTCATTGGACTTTATACGTGCTCTTCTATCAAAGGTATTAAATAAAGTAAGGACGACCTATAAGGATTCCAGACTTATTTATTTCCTATCTCGACATAGGCAAATGAGGAGCATAGCCACTATTTTGTCAATTTTTTAACTGGTGAAAATATTTAATATAAAGATAATCATATTTAAAGCCTGATTGGCCATCAGGGTCTGATAGTCTCAGGATTTATTTCTGATCATACTGCTCAATTAATGAGACTGGCATTTTATAAACCAAATATAAAGCTGTGGTCTGATTTAGATTTTTAAACACACGTATATCCATTTAACATTCCAGTACTGAAACACCCTTCTTGTCTATCGACAGATTTTTTTTCTTTTTAAAAAAAAATGTGGTCTTTATACACAATGGAATTTTATTCTTTCATAAAAATACAACTATACATTTCTAGGAAAGTGGATAAAAAATAAAATCGCTGTCCTTAGCTATTACAGAAATGCAAGTTAAAACTATTTTGACAATCTATCTTACCCCACTCAGATGGCTAAGAGTTAAAACAAAATGACGAAATGACAGGGATGTGGAGAAAGTGGAACACCTATTCACTGTTGATGGGAATGTAAACTGTTACAGCCACTAGAAGCCAGAGTGGACGTTCCTCTGAAAGCTATGAATAGATCTCTACCACATGTTCCAGCAATTTTGGCAGACTACCAAAAAATTCCATAACCCACTAATAGATACTTGCTCATTCATGTTCATTTCTGTGCTAATTCACAATCGCCAGGAAGCGGAAACAGCTTGGATGTCCATCAAACGAGGAGCAGATAATGAAAATGAGAGATGCGTGCACGGTCGGATACTGTTCACCAATAAATAAAAGTGAAATGTGCAGGAAAATGGATGGAGCTGTAAATAATCATCCTGCACGGAGCAACCCCGATTCAGAAGGACCAACACCACGGAGTCTGTCTTACAGTCATGTTTAGTCTGCAATGCTAGCTTTGGGTCTTAAGACAAATGTGCTTAAACTGGAACACCCAGAGAAGGCAGGGAACTAGTGAGAGGCCATTGGGCGATGTTAAGAGAGGGGCCTAGACCAAAGGGAGTGTGAAGTGGGGGAGGGGATTAATGGGATTTGGCAGGTTAATGAGGTAGGGGATGAGAGTGTAGGGTGGAGGAGGGATAAATGACAATAGAAACCTTTGAGAATGCCATTTGAAAAGCTACTACTATAGAAACTTACATATGTGTGCATACTGCGTGCATGTGCATGTGACACATTCACACACTCACATACATATGCACTCATGTGCACATAGGAAGCTCTAGTGGAGTTACCCTATAATGAGGAAACCAGGCCTCTCCCATTCTTGACTCAAAGAGAAGGTGACTAGGTGGAGCCCATTGGCCACCATCAATGGGAGAACTTCAGAAGAGAATCCGCTGACGCATCCGCGGATGAAGACTTCAAGTTGGCACCAGAGCGGGAGGATGATACTGAAAACAAACTCAGGAGATTTGCTAAGGTGCCTGCATACTCTTCTGCTCTGTACCAATTGGTGCATGCCTAAAAACAGAGTTAGGCAGGGCCAGGACAAAGATCACATGGACAGGAATAGATCATCTGAGACTCACACAGGGACAGCAGCCAGAAGGGATACGTTACAATTAATGGCTCAGACTGTAAAGTCTGACAGTCAGTGAAGTATTTATCTGATGTGCAAAGAAGCAAACAAGGCTTATCACAAGCAGTGGAATTATACAAAATCAACATGGGAATGGTACAGATGATGAAATTATCAGAATAGATGTTGCAAATGATCCAGCTCTCCTCAGTTGAACTCATAAGGCCAAGAAACAGAAGAGCAGGTTAAATAGAGACACGAAGGACACAGAAGAGTCCTCAAACCAAACGTTAAAATGAAATCATGACATTAAACATGGAGACACACTGAATACAATTAATAATAAATTCGTGCCTCTAGAAGATATGAAATCCAAATCGGTCCCAGGCATTTTTCAACAAGGGATACTGGGAGATGTATATTTCCGAATTCAATATTCACTCTATGAATGAGGCAAGCATTACACTGATGCCAGAGCCCTAAACACATAGTTCAGGAAAACCACAGATAAATCTCCTTCATAAGCATAAATTCAAAACCCCTTAAGCTAATCAAAATCTTAAGCTAATCAAATCGAAAAAAGAGTGTAAGAATATGGTTAATATAGCATGACTACATGGAATTTGTTCTGGGAATAATAGATTGTTTTAGCATTCAAGTTTTAATTAATATAATACCACATTTGGACAGATTAACAAAATAGACTCAGGAAAAGTAATAGAAAAAAAAATAAGCATATGTCTAAAAGAGATGTCCTCAGTTTGGTAAAGGTAAACCGAAAGATGGCATCCTATTTAATGATGAAAGACTCTACAGATTTTATGCATGAAGGAAACACAGCAGTGACGTCCACTCTTACCACACAGGCTAGCATTACAAATGAGCCAATACATGAATGTATGTTGCCCAGAGTAGGAGAGAAGAAAGACGGAAACTGTGTGCAGCCATGTATCACTTAAGCATAAAAAACTTAGTCTTATCTGATGACCGAACAAACTATTTGAGACTCATAATTTGCAGAATACGACAAGCAAGAAAATCATTGATTTACTGCGAACTGCCAATGAGTAAACAATTGAAATAAAATTGATATCTAAGATACAAAAGAAAAATCTGGCGTTCAAGACCTGCCCATGTGAATCTACAAAGGATTGTTGGAAGGACAGCTGAAGAACCCAACAGAAAATGTGGTTATGGATCTGAAGATATGGCATTGTTAGTAAAATTGTTCTTTCAAAGTGTACCTATAGATTCCTTATAGTCTTAAATAAAATTTACATGTGAAAGTAAAAGACCTAGAAAATCCAAAGTAACTTTAAAGCAGAGAACAGTGTTGTTGATCTACCATTCGATGTGTAGGCTTATTACAGTCAGCATTAGTCAACACTGCATTGTAGTGACTTTCAGACGGGTAAATAGATGGCTGTAACAGTGACGAATGCAGAGACAAGAACGTTTAGTCAATGCCTTTTGCAAAGGATTAAGGATCAACTCAATAGGGAAACATCTTGTCACCAAATGCTGCTCAAACAGGTGTACTTCAAACTCTGAGTTCTTTGTACACGACTCTCCTATGGCCCAGTAATTAATTCCAAATTTAATCGGAGATGCCCCAGTGACTGAGTCCTTGCTTTGTGGGCATGAGGACCTGTGTTCTCATCATCCATGTAAAAGCCAGGTGTGGTGCAGATCCTACGTCTGTGTGTAACCCAGTGTTGGAAAACAGATCAGGCAGGTCCCAGAAGTTCATTAGCCAGGCAGCTTCCTTAAAACAGTGAGTTTCAGGTTCAGTGAGAGACCTTATCTTAAGAGAATAAGGCAGGTAGCAATAGAGAAAGACATGGGACTTCCTCCTCTGGCCTTTATATGCACACATACACACACGGATACACACATGCACACACATGCATACACCACACACACACACACACACACACACACACACACTTAAACCTGTTTGAAAAAAATTTATCTAAAATACATAACTCTTAATAATATATAAACAACATTGGAAGTAGAGAAAATATTTGAACACACTGCATGCAAGAACTATACAAATGAAAATATGCATATGGTTGTTTAATATCGTTAATCATGAGATATTAAAGCTCTCAGAGGATTCTACTGCAAATCTGTTTGACTATTTAGAATCGAAAGGTCCAACTATAACAAGTTCTGGCTTGGATGGGAAACCAACAGGACTCTCATAGACTGCCAGGCTGAACAAAAAATGACGTGACTACTGGAAATTACACGGAGACTTACCCAGGTAAAGAGACCTTGTAAAAATATAAAAAATAAATGGTATCTTTTATCCCCACTAGGATCTGGCACCGCAGTCCCCCATGATATCTGATAGATATCTTAAAAACTCAGTCAGTGAAGCCTTTCGCCTGCTTTGTTCATCTCCTATCACACTGCTGAAGGCCTCTCTCTGAGCCTGGCAGCCATCTCTCTACCTATCTAGTTCCCAAGGCAGGTTTCCATGCCAGAAACATACATCCCTACTCCATGGCGGCCCAGAATAAGCCACCCCACACTCCCTTACACTTAAATCTGTACATGAAAGAACACACAACACAATAGCCTTTGATCTGATTGATAAGATATAATTGTTTACCTAAACATACAAAACCCTGTACACATCCATCCCTTAAAACATTCATAACACCCTGTAAAGGCACAGTGTGGAATCTTAATGTCACCTGCCATATTGTCTCCCAGCTACTCTCTCTCGCTCCTCTTCTGTTCCTGTCTCCTCCTCTTCCTTCAAACTTTTCTCCCGCCCATCCTTCCTTCTCATCCAATGACAGACCTCATTCTATCTTGTACCTGCCTCACCTGTGACATCATCCCACAAGACCCAGCCCTGGCACTTGACCCATCCTCCATTTGATTCCTGGGAAAGGTGAGTGAATGTTTCTATTAAAATGCATAGATTAATATTATTTTTAATACTTTGTAATTTGTCTGTGCATGGTGTGTGTGTGTGTGTGTGTGTGTGTATGTGTGTGTAGAAATAATATTCCACAGTGCATATATGGAGGTCAGAGTAAGCTTCTTGAGTTGGTCCTTCCTTCCACTTTGTTTGAGACAAGTGACAAGCTTGCTTTGCTGTTCCATTCTGTGATCCAGGCTAGCTGGCCTGGGGGTTTCTGGGAATTCTTCTGTCTCCACGTCCCATCTCAAGTAGGAACACTGGGATTACAGATATACATTTCTGTGCCTGACTTTCCCTTGTCTCTGAGGCTTCTAAAGGTCTTCACAGTTGCATAGCCCTTTTACCCACTCAGCCACCTCTGGAATCATTGTGAAGTTTTAACAGAAACATTGTAAAGTTTTAACAAAAACAGCAACAAACTGGAAATAGTCCAAATACAGGACAGGATAAGCAGGGTGTGTGTGTGCGTGTGCATGTGCATGCGTAGCGTATGTAGCCACAAAATTTGGTAAATATGTAACTATACATGGTACACAATCACACCCCTAAATAGAAAGCCATTAGGAACTTTGGGAGACAACTAACATGTTTATTTTCCAGACAGTAGTAATGTTTTCCTGAGAGCATCCTGATCCAAACATTCTTTAAGTATGTGCAGTCTACTCTATGCCAAACATAACTCACTAAAGGTATTTTTAAAATAGAGTTCTGACACCATGCCAACATGTCAATAACATATCAAAGTAGCATTAGTGAAATGGACTTCTCCTCCTCCATGACCTCTAGCTGTTCTTTCAAGGTTTCTCCACATCATTAGTACTAGCCTATACTCTTTATTTTTTTGTTTGAATTTGAATGCAACTTGTAAAGAGAGCAGAGGGTAAGGACAAATTAGAACCCTCTCTTTCTGCCCACCAGAAAAGAGAGCATTGGTAGACTTAAAAAAAAATACATCAACAAGACCCTAAAAAGGAAGAAAATAATCCTGATTTATTACTTATGTTACTGGGAGCGATCTGGCAGGAAACAAAACCAGCAGTTAATCTGCCAAGCAGAAAAAAAATGCAACCCCTTTGTCGGTTGTTACACAGCGTTGGGCTGTTTTATGGTGGGAGTCTATCAAATTCAATACATTTTACATGATTGCAAATTCCTTAAAATCCGAAGACTCTGCAACAGTGTAACAATGAAGGACTGTGGTACTTTACAATAACAAATTCGGTTATTCCTTATAAATTCTACTGTTTTATTTTTAATAGTAACAAGACACAAAATGCTATCAATGTTATTTTAATATAAATGAATATGTGTGCTTTAATGTGCATATGAAAAGATAAGAATTGCTTTGCCTCTGTGCTCAGCCATATAAAATAACAATAAGACAATCTTATGGGTAAAATGCACCTATAAATATCTGCGATAATATTCCATAAATTACGCATTATTCTGCCCCGCCTCAATCCCTTGGAGTAAATGCCCTTAACCAAAGATACAGGCTGGGAGATATGATGTTCTTTATCTTTTCTGCTCAAGCTCTACTAAATGCAACCTTAAGTGGGCAGCTATTTGCAGAGTAATCTGAGATGACACATGGGACAACCCGGGACTGTTTCTGTTATCGGGTAAGAGCTTAGCCTAGAAGTGGGTTGCTTGCTCAATTTTTGGCTGGCCCTCTTGCTGAATGTCATCTACCCCACCCATAGCCCTTAGGACATCTGAGAGCTTTTCTGTTCCTGATGTCTGTCCTCACTCTTTAGCCATCTGCCATGCCTAAGTACCCTCCCTTTCTTTTTCCTATGACATTGATCCTGACCCAGAAGACCTCCATTACTCAGCACATCTCCAGCACTGGAGGATCCCATTTGCTCTGGGCTCATCTGTCCCATTCTCTAGGATTTTGGGATAGAACCAAAAATTCACTCTCCTTTTCTCCTTCCCTATAGGAAGCTTTGTTTCTCTCAAGATCAGAGCAGTACCAGGGCATGGCAGGGAGACTGCTGTTCTCGTCCCATCAGTCATGGCCTCCACAGACTTCAGGCCTGTTCTTCTCAAGTCCACAGTACTTATGGCCCCACTTTCCCCTTTCTGCCTCTAACTCTGAAGCTCTGGGGCTGACTCTGTCATCTTTCTTGGAACCTTCCTCATCATTCAACCCGGCAACATCTCTAGCATATGGTTCTTCCTAAACTTGTTCTTAGGCCTTGTTCAGTCCAGGGAGGTCCAGGTACCTAGAGCCTGAGAATGAACTCCTTGGCTAATCTCAGATGAGTGCCCACCACTGATCCCTACGTACTCTTCCTGTTAATCCTCGGCTATTAGTATTGCTTTTTGCTTTGAAGATTTGGCTTACGAGATGAGTAGAAAATAGCCATCGTCCTTATGGGATTAAAAAAAATGTGTATCCCTTTGATATCATAAGACAAACCCACTTTGAATGCCCCTTCCCATTTGTGCTGTCCCTTCATCAACTGGCCCCAACTTTCATCACTTCATACTTTCCTCACATCTCCCCTAAGCCTGAATCACCCTTCTCTCCCATATCTTGTTCTTCAGGCAACTCCAGGTCATCTTGCCTCCCCGAACACATCTTTGCACATAGTGACCTCTCCTCCACATTTGTATTCCTTCTTCAAGGTCAAGTTCAAATGTCTCTCTTTGAATGCATTTCCCACCTGCCTTAGCATGACTTATGCCTATGTGTGTTACTGACTGCCTACTATGTGTCAGCCATGATTTAGCGTCTACAGATCTATCGGTGAGTCGAAGACATTGAAATCGCTTGGGGATTTCACCCCTTCTAATGGGGGAATGATAGCAACAAGTAAGCAAGTTGATTAGCAGAATTATTTATTAATAACCAGGACAGAAATTAATAAGGACTGAGAGGTAGCCAGTTGCAGCATTGACTGGAGTGGTCAAAGACAGCCCTACTCATAAAACGGCCTTGGGGAAGTGTCTGGAAAAAGCTGTGTGACACCTGCACACAAGGACATGTATAACTGTGTGCACTGCTAGCATCTCAGTGTCCAGTGGGACATCAAATTCCAAGAGAACATGTTGAATGGGTATTTGTGCCTACCACCTTCAGAATGATTCCCAGCACTGGCAGAACTTGTAAATATGTGATATGTGAGTTGAAATTAAAGCTCACAGCATGCTCTGCTTGCTTATCCTTGTCTGAGTACACATCACATTCTCAGGTGGCTTTTCTCTGGGGTGACATTACCAATAGGTAACGGACTGAAAGATGACAAACTTCAATTACCATAAAAGCAACATGCTCCTGCTTTCAGAGCTTGTAAAATAAACAGTTAAAAGATAATTGTCCCTGGTGTGAATATAGTGAAGCTTAAAGGTAAGTTCTTAGAATTTTTCAATGTATTTACGAGTCTAATAAAATGCAAAGACTTTTTTTTTGCATGCCCTTTATTAACAAAAATGACCAGAAGTTCCATCCAATTTGTTATCAGAAATATGATGATTCACTATGGCTCTCTTAAAAGACATTTATGGCCATTTCATTTGAAATAAATTCTGGGATGGTATTGCAACTTCCCCCTTGTTAAAAAAAAATGGTAATTCTAAAACTAGCTGAAAACCAATACTTAAACTATATTACTGGACCAAGAAATGTTGTATCAAGTGAAACAATTTGTGTTAAGTCGCAACCAAAATAAGCCAGAATCTAGAAAACGACTGGCAGCCTCTACACCCAGAGCCTTCCAAAAATGAGTTAGTTCAGCTCAGGAAAAGAACAAAGATGTGCTTAAGCTTACTGAGATTTCATCCCTGGAAGGTCAAAGCTGCCTCTGGCACCTCTGTTTCCTTTGTTATTTTGTGGTGAGGATGTGTCTGTAGCTCTCACTTAGCATGATGTCCTTATGAGCAAACCCAAAGGAATGGGCTCAGAATGAATCTTTCATGCTCCAAACCTGAGATTATAATTCCAAGGAAAGCCCATGGATATAGGCTAGAACCATAGTCTTCATTGAAGCATTTAGCCTGCTTCTTAGAATGATAGCTGATCAATAACACTGAAGAGAAAAAGGAGTGATGTATGATCCTCTGAAAAAATGTCTTGATATAAGCATTACGATCTTTGTGTCTGAGTGTCCCCCTCCCTCTCCAAAACCATACAGCCACACGCAAAATTGTTTTCTTAACATGGCACTTCCAATCAATTAATCGATCACTGTACTGAGAGGGCCAGCCAAATCGGCTATCAGCAGGCTAGACTGCAATGATCAATTATTGATGTCTGCATGGGCAAGAGTTACTGTTTTCACATATGCCGTTCTTGGCTTCAAGGGATGCTAACACCTTCTCCATGGAATAGACGTGATGGAGGAGAAAACCTAGCTTGTGATCTGGAAAGGGAGAGCAAACAGTGGGGAGAAGAGAAGCAGCTGCTGTATTCAGCTGTCCCTCTTTGCAGAATCTCTGTTTGCTCAAATCTTACAGCTCCATCTTTTATTTAAGAAGGCAGGAAAGTCATTCAAAGAGTATAGCTACCTCCCAGGACCATAAAAAAAAAAAAAAAAAAAAAGAAAGTGAAGCTTTGTCTGTCGGGGGTTGGACAGCGAAGCAGAATCCTTTCTCTTTCAAGTGAGAGAAGATTTTTTTTTCCCCCAAAGCTCTGTAGCAGAACACAGAAACAGAATCATGAACACGATGTACAGAATGTTGGAGCTGTCTGATAACCCCAAACCCTGGGTGGAATCTGCTGGGGAGGACGCGGAGATTGCCCATCTTGTCTAAGCTAAGACGGAGATGAGAATGGCCCTGAACACCGTACTAGATCTCGCAGGTTAGAGATGTGGGAAACAGGTCAGTTTCAAGCTTGAGAGAGAACGGATGGGGTCGCTGAGCATCCGCTCCGCAGGCCAGCTTGTGAGAGATGTTCTCGCTGTGACAGACAGCCTGGGTGTCAGCAGTTCTCTGCCTTCCACCAATTCACTCCAT